>NC_141044.1:11840000-11940000 GCF_052040795.2 Danio rerio
GAGAAAGTATTTTTCTGCTTTCTATAACATTTATTTAATGTATTAGGATGAATATTTAAAACAAAAATCTTGTTCTAATTAAGCATACAAGGCTGTACCAAATATTTTTGTTCAGTGCAGATGTTAATTTGATATTTTATTGTAATTAAAATGATAATATTTATTGTTGTAATTAGGACCAGACTAATTAAACTAATTATTTGCCCGTTAAGGCTTAATGTCAAATTTAAAAACTTAAAGAGAAAACAGACAATGAGCAAATGCATCGTTTAACAAAGTATAATAAACAAAGAAAAATGTTTCACTGATTATATCTACACAAGTAAAAATATTTAATTTTTAATATTTTCCATTTTTTCAACAATAAAGCAATCCGGTCACATACAAATGACAAAGAACATACAAATGACAAAGAATCCTGATTGGTTCTTGTGGTTGCATTCGAAATGCTGATTGGCTTACAAAACAAACCTTAAAGAGCCAAGCTAGAGTTCGACTTTGTAGATAAAACCTATTTTTAGTTTTAAATAAAAAGTCTTAAAATGTAAACAACTCATTAAAAAAACATCACATAATGTAAATAAGCAGTCACTTAAAAAGAATATGTGAAGAACTCAACTTTGACAAAAATGTCAGATAAAACCTTATAATTCTAAAGTGATGATATGGTCAAACCTAAGCTTCTGATTCTAGGCTGCTGTAGATCCTATTTTCAAACATTTATTTATTCTGTGGTGGAGGATAATAATAATGGTGTCACTAAGATAAAGCATATAACACACTGCATGTTGTATGTGTGTACTTGGTACCTGGTAACTCAGATAACGCTCCTCTTTCGATGATGTGTTTCCTGTAGAGGGTCTTCAACACTTTGGCACTTCCAAATCTCTTAAACCGACTCTTCACATTATTGTAGAACCATTCCAGGGACTGTGTCCTCAAATGCCTACACACACACAAAAAAATTGGGTAGATGTTAATATATAACATACCGTTATATGCATCCGCTGCATAAAACATATGCTGGATAAATTGGCAGTTAATTTCACTGTTGCGACCCCTGATTAATAAGGGAAAAAGCTGAAAAGAAGATGAATGAATGAGTAAATAATATAATATAATATAATATAATATAATATAATATAATATAATATAATAATTTTGGAGTACTAGCACAAACAATTGGCCCCAAATCATCTCCTAAGGAGAATTGACATTTGCCAGACATCCTGCAGAGGTTAATACTAGGACCAAGCCCAGTAAAGCCCAGTATTCACCAATGGTTGAAACAAATCGAGAAACCACAGGCATGCTTCCAGATCCATTCACTATCCATTAAACTACAAAATATCCATTCCATACTTATTTATGGAAATAATTATTCACTGAATCTGTACTGAAACAATTAAATCTTTTACTGCTTAGTTTAGATTAGAGCTGTAATCGGGTCATAAAAGTTAGGCCAGATAGGGACGGAATTTGGCCCGAGTCTGACAAGTACAATTTAATTCAGAATTATTAGCCCCCGTTGGATTTTTTTTCTTTTTAAATATATCCCAAATGATGTTTAACAGATTCAGAAAATTTTCACAGTATATCTGATAACATTTTTTCTTCTGGAGTAAGTCTTGTTTGTTTTATTTTGACTAGAATAAAAGCAGTTTTAAATTTTTAAGAACCACATAAAGGTCAATATTATTAGCCTCCTTAAGCAAATGTGTTTTTTTTCATTAGTCTACAAAACAAACCACCATTATACAATAACTTGCCTAATTACCCTGACCTGCCTAGTTAACCTAATTCACCTAGCTAAGCCTTTAAATGTCACTTTAAGCTGTATAGAAGTGTCTTGAAAAATATTTAGTCAAATAATATTTACTGTCATCATGGCAAAAATAAAATAAATCAGTTATTAAAAATGAGTTTTAAAACTATTATATTTAGAAATGTGATGAATCTCTCCGTTAAAAAGAAAAATGGGGAAGAAATAAACAGGGGGGCGAATAATTCAGGGGGGCTAATAATTCAACTGTACATTTTGTTTGACAGCTTTTTAAAAGCCCGAACCTGTTTATAGCCCGACATTATTCACATGTGCACATGCACACAGCTATTTTGCCTTTTTTCATGAATGAGTTGTTTATATGTGTTTTAACATAATTTATTCATAACAAACGTAGGCTATAGGCCTCTCGGAAGTTGGAACAAATAAATAAAAATAAGTCTTCTGTAACATTGTAACTTCTCAGCACTCTAAATAGGCGTAGTTACACCTTTAAATTGGCCAACACACCAATAAAAATAAGTATTTCTTAACAAATTAGATTAAAATAACTTCTAAATTATGACGGGTATTTGGTTATAACAAAATTAGGATAAAGACTCTGCGGGATTTGTTTCTGCACTTCTCTTCACAATCTGACATTAAGATAACAGTTTTGCTGAATAATAAAAGAATAATGCCAACATTAGCCTATATAGGCCTACTCTGTCTACATTATGATTTTATGGTTTAATTAATATTTAGCTATAATTTGAAAATGAGTTACTCACCAAGATTAGGCTACGTGTTTTTGTGGCTGAAAATTAATGAATCCGCTGTAAATGGCTTTAGCGCAGTCCTGCGCATACTGAGCAGCACTGAACACCCTTTCACAGCTGCTGCTACTGGCCAGGATGCATACTGTTCTAGCCAATTTAACATGTTTTGGGTAGAATTGTTTGTACATCATTCACCAGCCAAAAATATCTATTTAATTTTCCATGACAGCGGTTTCGATGTAGCGAGTGACCTTGTCATCTTCCCTGTCAGCTTGCTGTACATTGCTGTTTAGCGCTCTACCATAATACGCAGTGTAGGTCTATGAGCGACCGCTGAAATACCTTGGTGGCTGGAATGATTGTCCTTTTTGGTGGCTCTTTCAACTGGCGGCTGGCCAGATCACAGTCAAAATTCACCCTTTTTACTATCTCCTTCATCATTTGTTTCACTTTTGCAAAGATGGGTTTTAATGTTGTAACAAACTATTAGATTACTTTCTCACGCCAATCGAAATGCATCACATGACTGTTCATTTACTGCTCAAGTCCAAGCTCGGCCCGACCCAGTCTAAAAGGATAGAAATTAAGCCCGAACTCACCCCACCGTCTGGTACAGGCAAAGATCTTCAGCACTAGTTTAGACTAATCATAACAGTAACAAAGGTATTCTAGTGATAGTTTGGAAAGTGAATAATGAATTGGTAAAACTTTGAAGTTCAAATAAACTGGAAGCGTTTTTTCTTTTTCTTTTCTTCATATTATGATGCAGTTCCTAGAGAAACGGAATATTAAATAAGAAAATGGTGGGCGTGGCTTGTTTTTTTAGATGATTGGATGCAGGCATAGGTATTTCATTCAGAAAGATCTGGAAAAGGGTTTTACCTAGTAGAAGAGACAACCTAACAGACAACTTCTCTTTACCATTTCTGTTTGTTGTCGAAACTGACAGCTGAAGGGGCGTGTTTAACCATGTAACCGCGCCCAATATATGAAATCACATTTAATCTGAGAATTTAACAAAAAAAAAATGAAGTGAATTTTCAGATTTTTAATTTTAGATTACTATGGCAAACATTTTTTTTATGACATCCACCTGTCAGACGAATTGTTCACCACAAAACTGGCAATGTGAGTTAACAAAATGATAGTTTTAACAAAAAGAGGTTAGTTTTGATTTCATTTGTACTTTAAGGACTACTGATTTTGATTGAATCACACAAGGAAGCACATTTTCCACTTACTCCAGCATTTAGTTTCAAATTAAAAGTATATATAGTTCTGTATTGAGATTTTTTTTTTTTTTTGTAAAATATTAAACTCATGCTGATATGCAGTTGTAAAATTAAACTGACTATATATATAAACATTTATTTTGATTTAGGACATTTTATTTAGAGATATTTTTGTTTTTATAACCAGTTTTACTAAATTTTGCCAAACGTCTTCCTTTCTTTTACTATTTAAAACTACGACTTACCATTGCAGTTGAGAAAATTGGCAAAATAAAAATTAGGAATTTCGGTAGCATGCAACCAGCCTTCAAATATTTGTAATCCATATATTATAGAAACTAAGCATGGGCAATAATTAATAAGCAACTATTTCATGTAAATGTAAACAGTGCTTTTTAAAAATCAATTATGTTAAACACTTCTAATGCAACTAATTTGTTTTATCTGCTCTGTTACCTAGAGTAAAAATACTTCCTAATTAAAGTGTAGTCACTGCACAATGACAACTATTGGCCTGACACTGCCTCATTACAGAAATTGTGCAGTCATTGCTCTGTTTTAATGATTGTGCTTTCACTGCACTTTTATATTTAGGATATTTAATACCATTGTTAATAATACTACTCTATCTATTGCTACTTTATTGCTCTTTGCTTTGAGTAAAATATTACTACATTAGACCAACTGTGAAGTAATTTTACTGTACTATAGAAAATATTCTATTGTATAGTTAGCAGAACACTGGTTTAATTCAAATTTTCATTAATCTTCATGACAATTTGCCAAATTATGCCAAATTGCATAAATCAAATTAATAATTAAACATAAAACCGATGACAGTTACAGTATAGTACAGTTTACAGTATAGTTATTGTTATTCAAGATAAAAATAGTGTAAGGTCCACCCAGTTGGCCCAATGAAGATGTACACTAGTGGATAAAGGTTCACTGCATGTTCAGCCTTTCCAGTGCACAATGTTGTTTCAGTTTAACCTTAATTCACATCTAACTCCAATTTGAATATAAGATGGTTTAGTATATTAATATATTTATCTTTCGTTTTATTTGACTCCAATCATAAAACATTAAGATTATATCAATATATTATTTAGATGAATGTTTGAATCTTTTGTTTTTACTGGTAACTATTACATTTTTTTTCCAATCAAGTGTCAAAAACATTTCTCACGGTCACACTCTCGTCAGTCTTGATTATTATATAGAGGTAATGGACTAATACTTTTAGAGGTCCGCTTCTATGCTTGCTCATACTAAAGTATTTTTCATTAGATGTACAACCTTGAGTTAAAGGCAATATTTTTTTAACCAGAGGTCATGCCCATTATTATAAATACAACTGACTATTGTTCTTTATAATAATCTTGGTTTAGCCAAGCTCATGGTTTGTTATGTACAGTTAATTTAGAATAATATTACATTTAAACAAAGGTCAGGCACCCTATCTAGGTTAGTCATGCAACACCTTGTTGCCCTAGATGAAAATAACTCCTTTTCCACCTAAGTACACTTAAATCAATATCAAGAGTCAGTCGTAGCTCTAAAATACAGTAAGTGTGCCCGATGCTCCATCTCAATGGGACTTTAGTCCATCTACTGTCCTGACGCAGAAAGTGTGGAAACAAAGATACAGTGTGATCCACTAAAATGAATAATTACAGAGTAAGCAGAATGCGTTCAAACATAATTTAATTGTCAGGTAAATATGTATTATGCCAATTATTCAGTCAATTCATAAACAATCAATACTAGACATCAAATTCTCAAAGATAGATCTAAGGATGCTTTCACATCTGTAGTTCACTTTATTTGGTCCGGACCAAGAGTAATAAATGATTGTAGCATTTTCTGCCGTCTTTGGGTCGTTTTCACACCACACTGATTGCTTTGGTCTGAACCAGTTGAAAAGAACCAAAATGCAGTCATCTGACAAAATCCACATCACTTATTGGCCACATGTTGTTGAACATATTTCCTAAACTGCTTTTCGACTGGTCAAAATTCACGAGCGTGAAAATGCCAATGGAACTCTCGCAAGTAAACAAACCAGCAGACAGAAAATGTTGCTTTTGACTATGGAGCTACAACTGCGATGACTGATTGTATCCCTGCTCATAGTATACTATACAGTTTGTATACATTACTTTAGACAAACTATACATTTTGGTTTTTAAAAAATTTTGACACATTTTTTTTGGTTTGCTTTTGAAAGCACCCTAAGATCAAAAGATGTTTACCTAAAAAAACAAGGTATAAAGTATAAAAGCTCTATACTACGGGCTGATCTGGTAACAGAATCGCCCCGAACTCCTTGACACTTTTCCTTAATTAGTCAGACTAGGAATCCTTCAAGGAGGGGTATGTGCTGAACAACAAAAGGCATTTGCATTTAGAAGCATGTTAGAGCTAAACAGTTACTGTCTATAGGGAACAAATGGTAATTTGAATTGAAGACCCCTAGGTAAAAACACACACTTAGCACTAGTTCAAAAGATACCTGAAGTTATATACTGTATCTATTATTTTGATTGTCTATTTCTGAGAAGATGGGACTATTGTACCAGTTGCACTGAGACATTTCAAATGATATCAGACATGATGCAAGTGCAGGAAGGAAGGAAGTGGGGGAGAAAGCTTTTCCCGAATTCTCGCTCAATGGTGTGTGGATGTAGATGTAGATGTTTGTAAATGTTTGCATTGTCCATGTGCATGCATAAAAGTGTCTGAGGTTTCTCAAATCTTACATAAAGGGAAAATTATTCAACCTCATTTGAAATTTTAATTCTTTTATATTCATTTTTCCCAAATGCTGTTTTTAATATTTTACTGGTTATTTTGATTATTAAGGGTGGAATTTAAAAACTTAACTAAGTTGACTAGGCTAGATGGGTACATTAGGCAAGTCATTGGACACTGTTGCCAATCAAAAATAATAATAATGATTAATAATAATTTAAGAGGGCTAATAATATAGTCCTTAAAATGTATTTATTTCAAAAATAAAAGCGAAGCTAAAAGCAATGACTTTCTCCATTAGAAAAAAAAAAAAATCTAAGAGATACTCTGAAAATTCCTATGCGCTTTTAAAAATCACTAGGGAAATACTTGAAAAAGAAGTGATATTAATTTTGTCTTCAACTGTATTCAAGATCATTTTTTTATATAAATGAGATTTAAAATAAATCTGTAAAGGGAATAAAAATACTCATCTGAAATTCTGTTGAGTTTCATGCACTTCCCATGGCAAAAGAGACCATTAGCATAACTTAATTTCTGAAGCTTTAATGAACAGTACTTAAGTCCTTTGGGTAACATGATCAGAGATGGACAGAAATGAATAGCGTGTAAGTATTGGGCACTATTTGAAGATTTCAGATTCAAAAACCTCTAAGTGTAATCTGGAGTTTTCTTAGCCTCTTACATTATGTTCAGTTATTTCATGTCAAAAGTGATGAAAATAACTTGTTTTTTTACCATTAAACTGAAACTACTAAATTAAGAAATAGGAGCCTGAGAAAAATGCTAATTTTAGAAGAAAATTTCAGATGGCACTTCATTTAATTAATAGCACTTCATTTCTTCATTTAATTAATCTTAGTATTAGTTTTGTAGTCAAGAACAGCTAGACCAAGACGAAGACACTGCTGAGACTGTCAAGATTAAGACACTGCCAAGACCAAAGGGCATAAAGACCAAGATAAGACCAAGACCAAGAATGGCTGAGACACCATACAACAGACTGCTGTTAGACTCAAAATTACATAATTACTCATATCATTATTAAACAAATGCATGGCCTCACCAAGAGCCTGCCATCTGTCAGACACTGTATATTTCATTCATTCATTCATTCATTCATTCATTCATTCATTCATTCATTCATTCATTCCGTTATTCATTCATTCATTTTCCCTTGGCTTAATCCCTTATTTATCAGGGGTCACCACAGCAGAGTGAACCGCCAACTAATCAATGTGTATGTTTTACACAGTGGAGGCCTTTCCAGCCGCAACCTGGAAAGTACTGGGAAACACACATATACTCTCGCATTTACACACATACTCATACACTACAGCCAATTTAGTTCAACCAATTCATCTATAGCATATGTCTTTGGACTATGGGGGATACCACAGCACTCGAAGAAAACCCATGCGAACATGGAGAGAACGTACAAACTCCACACAGAAATGGCAACTGGTCCAGCCGGGACTCAAACCAGTGACCTTCTTGCTGTGAGATGACAGTGCTAACTACTAAGCCACCGTGCCGCCTTACTGTATTTCCCGAAGCATAATGTTGTGACAATGTTTTTAACATGTGGTGGTCTCACATATTCACTAATAAACTTTTTAAAAATAACATAACTTTGCTGTAAATATGTTGGACAATGTGTAAGTCTGAGCTGAACCATTTGAATAGTTTGCTTACACTTTCGAATTTGCCATTATGTGTAGTTTTACTGGATTGAAAAGTGACATCCTGTGACATTCTCTATGTAAAATAAAGTAAGAATACAGAGCTGCTTTATGCCATCATCTTAAACTTGAGTGCATAAAAAATAATTGACATTGTTACATTTTTTCCCATTTTTATTATTAGTGTCTTTTTATATAAATGACTGCATTGTTCCTCTCACAGAAGAATCAAAACTGGTTGTTTAAACTGCTGTTGTTTGCACGTAAAAATATACCCCTAAAAAGATACACTCACCGGCCACTTTTTAGGTGTATTAGGTACATCTTACTTGTGTTGGGTTGGACCCCTTTTGCCTTCAGAACTGCCTTAATCCTTTGTGGGATAGATTCAACAAGGTAATGCAAATATTCCTCAGGGATTTTGGTCCGTATTGACATGATAGCGCAGCAGATTTGTCGGCTGCACATCCATGATAGAATCACATCCCAAAGGTGCTCTATTGGATTGAGATCTGGTGATTGTGGAGGCCATTTGAATACAGTGAACTCATTGTCATGTTTAAGAAACCAGTCTGAGATGATTCACACTTTATGACATGGCACGTTATTCTGCTGAAAGTAGCCATCAGAAGATGGGTACACTGTGGTCATACAGGGATGGACATGGACATGGTCAGCAACAATACTCAAGTAGGTGTGGCATGGACACGTTGCTCAGTTGGTACTAATGGGCCCAAACGATTAGACCACCACCAGCAGCCTGAACCGTTCATATAAGGCAGGATGGATCCACACTTTATGTTGTTGACACCAAATTCAGACCCTACCATTTATAGTTGTGCGTGAAAATCCTAGTAGATCAGCAATTTTTTAAACACTCAGACCAGCCTGTCTGGCACCAACAACCAAGTCACTTAAACCAACTTTCTTCCCTATTTTGATGTTTCGTCTGAACTGCAGCACATCGTCTTGACCATGTCTACATGCCTAAATGCATTTAGTTGCTGTCATGCGACTGGCTGATTAGAAGTTTGTTAATGTGCAGTTGCACAGGTGAACCTAATAAGGTGAGAGTGTATTTTCAAGGCAGTTAAAGACAGCTGGTTAAAGACAGTTAATAAACAAACACTTTTATCAATAAAGTGAACCAAAACTATCTCGGGTTTTTTTTATTTATATTTTATAGTTCATATTATACATGGTTTAAGGACAATAGCATCCCTGTGCTTTATTGGCTAGCAAACTTGTCCGAACTGAACGTTCCGTATGAAGAGGAAGACATGAGACATCAGACCCAACAACACAAAAGAGCTGAAGGCTGCTATAAGTGCAACCTGGCTTCCTAACACCTCAGCAATTCTGTGACATTGCTGAAGTATTTATGCAAAAGGAGCTCCGATCAAGTATTGAATGCTGTACATGTACAGACTTTTCAATAGTTCATCATTTCTCTGTTAAAGATCCTTTTTTGTTGGTCTTAAGATATATTTACATTTTCCGAAATGCTTAATTTGGGTTTTTCATTAGCTGTATGTCATAATCGTCAACATTAAAACAAATAAACACTTGAAATATACTGTATAAGTATGAGTGTAATGAATCTATATAATATGAGTTTCACTTTTTCAATTGAATTACTGAAATAAATTGTATGTCCATTTCAGCACCTGGAATAATGTCTCAGAATGAACCATAATGTCTCAGAATGCAATGCAATTGTGACGACACAACAGTGTAGTTTCCAATAGCTCAATGGTTTAGGGCATTCCATTTAAATTAATTCAGTAGTCCCACCAGTAGTGGACACTTGTTTGATTTAAAGTACATCCAAGAAAACTATTTAGTGGGACGTTAGGGATTGAAGGGCATAGAAAATTGCACTAGAATGCAGCCAAATTGTTTACAACCACTCAACTTAAAGGCATGTAGTAAATCCAAGGAATTATCTTTGAATCTTATTTTCAGTGTAATTTGGCTTGGAGCTGGTTTTGACAAAGACAAGACCAAGAACAAATAATGTTGAGTCTATGGCAAGCCCATGACCACAAGACTTCTAATTATTTATTGCCCCTAATCTAACCCTAATTAACTAATTAATAATCAAAAATGTATAATGGACAATGAGTTTATACAACATAGGAAATAAAAGCGAGCGATCAGTCAATGTGCAGAATCAGTGTATGTGGTTACGTTAATTAATATCTTATTTTGGCGCTCAGCCAAAACACGTTACCTGAGAACAAGTAATAGATTCAAAAGACCAAAGTCGGGGAATATGTCATTAGATAGAGACAAGATAAATTAAATATCACATTTAACAAATATAGTGAGATTAGATCTAGTGGTCGATCCTTGATGAGCAGTCCGACATGCTCAGCTCTCATCACTGCATTGCATGCCAGAGTGTGTGTGTGTGGTCACGTGATGTGCGTTTTTAGCGGGGTATAGTGTGGAGGGAGAGTTCTTCAGAATGTTATGGCAAGCCGTTTTGACATTTATTTATTCTCAGGATACTTAATTGTTATGATATCAACAATTACCTTTTTGATATCAAGAACTGAATTGTTGATATCAAAAATGCTGATTGTTGATATCAAGAATTAAATTGTTGATATTAAGAATACATATCCTGTGCATGAATAAAAGTAAAAACGGTTTGCCATTCACCAGTGTGGACACGGATGTTTTTTTTTTTAAATTCTTAAACGCGTTTTAAAACTAAAACGAATTAGTGTAAACAGGGCCTAATATTTAGTATTCAAAGGGATTTAAATGGGATCAATTACTTACCCTTTACTTGTTGTAAACCGGTTTAACTTTCTTTCTTTGGTTAAACAGAAAAGATTTGAAGAAAGCTAAAAGCATGTATCTATTTTTTCATACTATTTGTTTTTTCCTACTATGGAAGTTGAGCTTTGCTCAGAATACCTTAATTTGTGTTCGACATTATACAGTAACTCATAAAGGTTTGGAACCAATTTAGGGTGAGTAAATAGTGAGTAAACTAAGATTTTTGGGTAAATTATTATTTTTTAATTAGTATTAGTATTTAACCAGAAACGTGCTTATACATTCTTCTGCTTAGTTCTGCTAATATTTAAATGCAAAATTAATATTTGCGTTGACTAATAGAATGGATAGAAATTTTAAAAATATATTTCCAGAGATTTAAACCAACATCTATACACATTCTTGGTATTTTTAATTAATTTTGTAAAAAGGCTGCAACATAAAATGTGTAAAATAATGAAGTGCTGAGAATATGTTTTTAAATTGGGTCAAAAAGACTGTTTTAATATTTAAATTGTATGTAAGATGGGAGTCATGGGACACACTATGCTGACACGGATCTGTTCACACACTCTCAAAAATGGAGGGACAAATGCTGTCATTTTAATGGTACATTTTCCAAAAGATACATGCTTATACCTACTGTAAAACTCCAAATCATTTCCACAACAACAGTTAAATAAGCTCATCTTCAATATCTCAATAACATTATGAATGTCTTTTTAAAAATATTATTTCATAATATTTTATATTAGTATATAAAAGAAACTTATTTCTAAAAATATTCATATAAAGTAAGCAATTTTATAAACACTTTTAGGTAGTACTGCAAATCTGGCTTGACGAGACCTAATGTACACAGCACATATACCAGTTACACAGCTGTTCAGCTGACTAAAAACCCAAGACAGGCATGTGGTATTGTCAAGGGTAAAAATGCACAAACATAAAACATCATAGTACAGATGAAATACACAGAACATGTATACCAATTTTGCAAACTGTCAGACATAATTGGTAAAATAATAATAATAATAAAATAAAGAAATAAAAATAGATAATTAGTACTCTGTGTGAACTTAAGTTGATGTACATACATTTTTCCCCCTAACTTTATCAAATCTGTTGGTTGTCAAAATTTGTTTTACAATCTGCATTTCTTTCAAAGATACAGTAAACTATTTTGGTTTAACGTAATTTATGCCTGAGATAGTCATACTTACTTTACAGCATTCTAATATATAACTTCTTTAAGATGTTTATCAGATTTCAATATAAATATATTAGATTTATAAAAAATTAGATTTTCAATTCTGTTTTAGGCCTCTGTACTCACAAACCTATTGTTTCAGAGTTTTCAGCTTCAAGAAACTACTCTTACGATTTTCCAGAAAAAAAAAAGTAAAGTAAAAAAAAAAAAAAAAACATTTCCCGTCCTCCTGCTTTCAAATACTTTTTCTTCACCTTTTCTTTAGTCTCTAGTCTAAGAGGACTTGACCATGCTTCTCAGCATTGATAAGTTTTTTAAAAAGAAGTTTTCTGATTATGAGATGTTTGGTAAATGCAAAATTGTTTTTTGGTTCAAATGTCAAGACTGCCCAAGTGAGATACTCTACATTATACTGTTCGTAAAATTGTCTTTATTGGACTATTTATTTTTGTTCTCGAGTACGAGTCATTTGATTTTGAATATCTACCAATACTGAAACCTGATCTCATACATCTATGATATATAAAATAAGAATAAGGAAGAGCGAAGAAAAAGATGCAAGATGTTCCTTATTTTTAATTTAATTGACCTTCAACAACTCTGTTAACAAACAGAGCTTAAACAATCAAGTAATAAATAACATAAATCCTTCACTTTTGGAAAAAAAAAAATCTAATATAAAAACAAATAGCATCTCAATTTAAATACCCGGCAAGCAATCCCAAGTGTACATATCCCACAGTTTGCAATAGCAATGTTGTCGTCATAAACTTTATAATACCTCCAGACCGCAAACATACTCGTATTTTTCGTTTCAAGCTGCTTTCGTGTTCTACTTTGCCAGCATTTACCCATAGTGTATCTGCAATAAAGTGATGTCATGCTGCATGCGTTGCATTTTTTTTGTGTGAATCAAGAAAGAGGTCTAGTTTTGTGCCACCGCATACCTATAAATGTGATAAACAATAATAAGAATATATTTATGTATACATATTTATTCGAGTCCTGATAGGGAGATGATGTCTGGTTCTGATCGAGTCTAAACCACATGATCAAGCCCAATTTCCAATCACGTGCTCGGATCTGGACATCCCTAACTGTAAATATTCAATATTCTAAAGACATGACAGATTTAGAATGACCAAGTTCTTTTGTTATTGTTAAAAGTTTAATCCTTTTAGTCTTCGTCTGGACAGCCTGCTGTTGGTGAGTATAAGTGACTTTAGAGTTGCTCGCCATCGTGTAAAGGCGAGTGAAAACTGAAATGTTCAGCTATTCCTTCAATAGGCTTTGACAGATAATTATGGAAATTTCCACCAAGTTGTTTTTGCAACTGCAGGCTAAAGCATGGCTATTCTTTACTTCTGGCAGGAGGTAATGGGGAATTTTTATTGTGCTATTGGGTTCGGTGTAATATACAGTATACAGCTCTGCATCTATATAACAGTAAATGATTACCCTGGATGGATAGCAGATACGTTGCCTCTTTGAGCTGCTCAGAAGTGCTGAACACCAGGAATCACATGCAGCTCTGCCCACATACACAAATACATATTCACACACCACAAGTCTCATTCCACAACTGAAAGAACAGCAATCTTCAACTCGCCCTTCGGGCACTGAGATTGATGAGAAACCTGTCTACAAACTGACAGCACATACACAGACAGACACACACACATGCGCACACACACAAACACAAGGAGATTTAAAATGCTCTTTTCAGATAAGCATGAACCTGCCATCTGTCTTAAAAGCTGAGTGTTCAGCCATCTTTAAACATGAGATATGCCAAAAAACAAGCAAACAAAAAAGCACCTGTGGAATAAAGTGCTGATATTATGCACATCAAAGACAGACGGATGTATAGCAGCTACCCCATGGGAGCATACAAGCAATGCATTATGGGATGCTAAAATGAATGGCTTGTCAAAGAGCTCCAAATATCCAACACTAAAATGTTTGATATCTTAGCAATCAACAAGACTCTGTGATCAGAGATTAAAGATAAAAAAGTTTTTGTCACTTTAATTGATTTACTGTTGTATCCTAGCCTCCACTGCTTCCTGCAATAACTATTATGTACAAGATCGTGGTACACGGTTGTGATACAACTGAAACCTATTTGCTATAAATGAGCTAGTCAATATACTTCTTGTTCAGTAGTAAACTCAGGAGTGGTCTTTATACTGCACCAATAGATTTTGTCCAGTTTAAATAATTTGGTTACACTTTAGAATAATGGTCCGTTAGTTATGTTAGTCAATGCATGTACCAACATTAACTAAGTATGAATAACCTTGTAAATCATTTATTAATCATAGTTCAATAATTTATTTATTTATTTATTTATTTGACAAGAACATCACAATTACACCAGACAACCAAATGCATTTGTTTAAGTGTTTTAGCAGACTTGCTAATTCTCAACATCTGTCCACAGGAGGGTTGAAAAAATTGACAAAATGAAGATATAATAAATGCATATACACAACATTATAATTCTTCACATAAAATTACCAATAGTATCTGGATGCAGCTTTTATGATACAAGCTGAGATTGCATCACTCAACGATGCAATGTCAGACACTATGCACACAAATGGAGCGAGTGACATCACTCTGAGGGTTAGGGTTAGCGGTGGGGTTAGGTGAGCCCATTAAAAAGCATTGAATGCAGATCAGATTGCACTGCACCAGGTCTGCATCCAGACCCCTCTCAAAATTACTGAAGGTATAAGCAAAGGCGTTGTGATCTAACAAACTAATTGTAGACTAGTTGTGCAAACACTGCTGTTTTGTTTTTAACCACTTTTTAAGAACACTACTAAAAATATTTACATAATTTGTATATTACTTTCTAATTTTAGGCTAACAGGTATATCATTCCACAGTTTTTCTCCCTTTACAAACAGATTGACTAAATGAGGTCTTACACTTTGGTACTTGACAGTCACCATTAACAGTGGCTCGTGTGACTCTGTGAGAGGTTTGATGCCTACTGATTAGATCAGAAAACAGCATTGGAACATGATTATTTAAACATTTAAAAACCAATTTAAGATAATTAAATTTAATAAAACTATCAAAACTAAAAAGCTTATTTTTACATAAAACATCACAATGATGCCATTGCATAGGTTTTTAGTTCATAATTTTAACTGCATGTTTTTATATTGAGTCCATAGGCTTCAATGTAGTTAAAGAAGCTTGTGAACATGATGTAATGCAATATGTCAAGTGAAAGAATATCATTGTGTGCATGTATAATTTTGCAGTTTGATATGTTAAAAACCTTCTAATAACACGAAAACAGTTTAGACTTGGCTAGACCTTCTTATATTTTAAATTCAAATTTTCTTTTATTTTTAATGTCTAGAGTTATACCAAGATACTTAAATTCATTCACTACTTAAATAACTTTATTTTTAATCATTATCTCAAAAGTATCCCTTACACGCCCATTTCCTATAGGGAAGCACTTAGATACTGTTTTCTTGACATTCAACGTTAAAAATGAGACAGCTCAAGCCATCTTAAAATATGTTGTAATAATAATAATAATAATAATAATAATAATAATAATAATAATAATAATAATAATAATAATAATATTAATTGTTATTAATAATAACTGATATGTTGTAATAATGATGATAATAATACTACTACTACTACTACTAATAATAAAATAAATAAATAAATAAATAATAATAATAATAATAATAATAATAATATGAATATGAATATGAACATGAATATGAATAATAATATGAATATTAATATGAATAATAATATGAATAATAACAATAATTCCTTACATTTACAGTATAAAGTGCTTTTCTCGTCACTCAAATTGCTTTACATATTGGGGGAATACCCCCATCCACCACCAGTGTGCAGCATCCACCTGAATAATACAACGACAGCCATAATGCACCAGACCGCACACCACACACCTGCTGTCTGATTGGTGGAGAGGAGACAGCCAGTTATGGTATAAGGGATGGTTAGGAGGCCATGATGAACGGAGGCCAATGGGAAAATTACTTTTTTCAAAGGACCTTTTGGGATTTTTAATGAGTCAAGACCTCGGTTTAACCTCATCCGAAAGATGGTGCTCAAGGTACTGACCAGGCACAGCCCTGTGACAGTAGCAGAGAGCTGCCGGCAATGCAAGTAATGCATTATTAAGATCCAAAGTGGAGATTGCTAACATTAGTCAATGCACAGTGAGTTAACATAATGAACATGAACTAGTGTTTTTTTAACTTAACATGAACTAAAGTTAACATGCGTGAATAAATACCACAATAAATGTATTACTAATGGTTTGCTCAAGTTAGTAAATACATTAATTAACATTAACTAATGGACCATTATTTTAAAGGCTTACCAATAATTTTACTTGACAAACAAAGGAACAAACAAACAGATTAAATAAATAATAAATAAATATAATAACCTTTAATTATAAAATTACTTCAGAAATTACAGTAAAAAAACAAACAAACAAATAATAATAAAAGAAATTCAGATGATAAATATAGTGGGAATCTTCCTTTAATCCATAAGTTCTTAAAGTAAAGCAAAGCAGTGGTTTGAAGCCAATCACTATTCACAAAAATTAATGATCTGTTAAATTAGTAAATGCCATCACTTCACCACCTGTGTGACCGAAGTGTTTCATGTTAACATTTAGAAACAGATGTAATTAGGTTAGCTACTTCAATGGTGCATTATGGTGTGTACATTGCCGGGTAAGGCTTGTCCTCCATTGGCTTTGTAACACCCAAACTGAAGAACATTTGAAAAGCATCTGTGTTCTAATCCTAAATCACACTTCACCAGTGAACACATCAAAAGACTCACAGGCAGGGTGAGAGCTCACAAACATATCATGAACAATCCCTTCTGTCTTTTGCTCAGTGTTTACAGTTTATTATCACAGCTTGCATTTCCCTCCCCCTCTTTTTAACAAGCAGCCCATGTCTATTCTTTGACTAACAGAATGTGAAATGCTCATGAGAATCAATTTATTTGTAATAATTTATTTCTTCATTTTAATTACTTAATAATACGAAATCCATCGTGATTCATGAGAGATCTCGACAATGTCTAAAACTGTGTCTATATCTTGAAATCAATTAGATATTACTTTGAAACTTACACTGAATTGTTTTTTCCATTGTGATTTTTTTTCTTATTTATCCCCTTTTTGAGGAAAAATCTAAATAGTTGTTGACAACTGAGAGCACCACAGTGCAAAGCAATCAGTTTTTTTAATAAATTGATGAAGGACATATTATGCTCCTCTCTACCTCTGTGGTTTGAACCCTGCTTATTGAGATGTAAAATTTTATTAAGCTCTGGGCAGTCAAGAGCTTAGTCAAAATAATGTCTGAAATGCATTGCCATGTTTAACTTTTACAATAGTGATTTTTGTAACATAGACTCATTCTGAAAACGTTGCCTTATATACATTTCTAGAGATCCGAATTATTATGTAGCCAGAAGTACATATGGCTACATTTTGTCTTTAAACGTTTACCTGCATTTACCAGTTTATCCAGTTAGCTCAACGTCGGTGGACTTGAGATGCAGAGAGGAGTTGACCAATACAATGACAGGGTTCGAGTCCAAAGACGAATGGTTCCAGAAAGTAGGTGAGACATAACAGAAGCCGAAAAAAATTTATAAACAAGTAGACAACAGTATGGGAACATGGTAATATCTGAAAACATGGTAAAAATCAGGTGAGGGCTTTTTTGGATTGCTTTTTAAAACTGTTGTTTGGTTTTAGGTAAGTGGGTAAATCATTTTTTTAAAATACTATTGGTTGGGTTTAGAGATGGTGGAGGGCGATTCAGTCGATTGGCCAGTCAGTCAGTGGCCTCTGGTGGATTTACGTGAGAACAACAGGTGCGAACGGCACTTGCAAAAGAAATCTGAGATCTGAAAAACCATACACAGCAGTCTCTGGTGGATTCATGAAAGTAAAAACAGCAAAAAAACGTATATCCTGGGACATACTTTGCGATCTTCAGAAATGTAGCAGCCGATTTTCAGAACGAGCCTGGGTTGGAGATTTGAGAAGTTTCCTGTTTTTTTATACAGTAGATATACACTGTACCAATGTTATATAAACAGAACAAAAATATAATGACTATGTGGCAAGTCCCATATCTTAAGAATTCTAAATTGAAATATATTTGAAGTCAAAATTATTAGCCCTCCTGTTTATTTATTTTTTTTTCTTTTAAATAATTTCCAAATTATCTTTATTTTCTTCTGGAGAGAGACTTATTTGTTTATTTTGTCTAGGGTAAAAGACTTTTTTTTTTACATAGATACAATCATACATACAGACAAATAGTAGTCTTTGACATTGTTTTTATAAATACGTTTTTATCGAATGTAAATAACTAATAGTTTCATATATTAGTTCGGTATATGTGCCTAAATTCATTCATTCATTTTTTTTCAGCTTAGTCTCTTTATTAATCCGGGGTCGCCACAGCGGAATGAACCACCAGCTTTTTCAGCACATGTTTTATGCAATGGATGCCCTTCCAGCTGCAACCCATCTCTGAAAAACATCCATACACATACTTATACTCATACACTATGGACAATTTAGCCTTTACCCAAATCACGTGTACCGCATATCCGTGGACAGTGAGGTAAACTGAAGCACCAGGAGGAAACCCACGTGAATGCAGGGAGAACATGCAAATTCAACAAAGAAATGCCAACTGACCCAACCGAGGCTTAAACGAGCAACCTTCTTGCTGTGGGCAACGGCACCACCTACTGCTCCATAGCGTTGCCTGTGCTTAAATTGTAACTCATAATTAAACACCTTTCAAAAATTTTAATTTCTTATATGGTACAGTAATTACGTTTTTATAATTCCTGAGTGCACCTTAATATTACACTCACAAAGTTTGCAGACATTCAGCGTTTTTACAACTAGATCCATTTTATGCTAATTTAAAAGCAGAAGAACTCCTATAATTGTGACTTCCACTAACAAAATAAATAGAAATGCTGGTTTGAAATGTTAGTGGAAAACACTAACTCTGCTGATTTACTAAATGGTATTTCCTCAATTAAATATGTTATTTGCAGAAAAGAACTGGCAAAAAAAGCTCCTATAAATAGGTACTTCAAGAATATGCAGTAAAGACATGGCCAACCACAATTCAGTATGAAATACTTATACAACATCAAAGGAAATCAGCAGACTCTGGGAAAAATGTGCCTGCGGCAACATTTCTGCAAAATAATATTATAAGGCTTCTTGCACATACAAAGTGAATGTCCAGTGATTGATGCTGAAAGTGCAGTTTTATTCAAACCAGATCTGTCTGAATATGGATATGTAGAGTAGCACTAAAAGGTTATTGCACTAATTAAATTATTTTCTACTCCACTTAAACTGTAAATGATTTGTTAAAAGAAGTAAATGTGAGATAAAACAGATTTACTATTCCGTGTATGCATTTATTTTTGCTCTTTAATCAAGTGCCATGAGTCATGATTCACTAAATCTTTTGCAAAATTATATTTAAGTATAATATGTGTTTTGTTTTTTTTCAAATGAGTAAATGAACATTATTAAAATATAGCAGGACTGAATTAACAACTTCTAACACATCTTAAGTAGGAATCCTTCATTGTTTTTTTTTTTTATGCAAAGCTTCTGTATTCAAACAAATGAACTGGTGTCTATTAGAAAGATTAAAGTTAATTTCAGTTTTTTAATACATACATTAGGGAATTCAGAACAAACCCCAACCACAACGTACAGTATAGTCTAAGAACTTTCTAGTGTCTGTGAATGTCCAGAGCGCAACACTGAGACTGTCCTCAGGCTGCACACAGATTAACAATTTATGCAGCAAACTGAAATCACTGTTTGTCCCGATGGACAAAGTATTTATACAGTTTAAATATTCTCTCTCAGGCAGAGACTGCAGTTCTCAAGAGAAACAAAAAAGCTGTGTATAAAAATGATAGTAATATGAATAAACTAACATCTGTCAAATGTTTTAAGTTGTTTTATGCAAAGCCATGAGAGAATGAAGGGTTTTGATTGTCACAATATTTTCAAGTAACTTGGAGCCAGTTTTTAAGTACTTGATCATATTCATGTGTTATTTAATACTGTATAATACTTTATTATGATATAAAGATTTTCTAAAGAAAATCCATAAAAAACTCTACCTCAGCTAATTGCCTCTACGGTAGATGTAAAATCCATTTTAATTGATTAACCTTTTCAAGTGTCTAAAACATAAATTATACACTTATCTTTGTTACCTGATCAGTGGGTGAATGGGGTTTTGTTCTTCTGTAGTTAGATCAAAAATTCTCTGTGTCAGATAAGATTACATTTGTATACGTAGGACCTGTGTATTCCACAGCTTAAGAGTACCTTTACTTTTCTGTTTACATATCTACACTATCTGCCAAAAGTCTTGTTGCATATCCAAGTTTTAGGAAAAACAAATAATAATTTGAATTCTAGTTAATCGTTTAGTATCAGAAGTGGCATCATTAAAAGACAAAGGCCTCTAGATTTTGTTTATTTTACCAAAGTAAAATATAATCATGCCTTGATTTTTTAATTTATTTAATTAGGACAGTAAGGTCTTAGACCAAAGTCTTGTCACTATTGTGTATGACTCCCATGAGCTTGGAGGACTGCATCCATACATCTCTACAATGACTTACATAACTTAGAAAGCATTCTTGCAGGACTCCCAGAGTTCATCAAGAGTCATTGGCATCATTTTCAACGCCTCCTCCTCTATTTTACCCCATCATGCTCAATAATGTTCATGTCTGGTGACTGGGCTGGCCAATCCTGTAGCACATTGACCTTCTCCGCTTTTAGGAACTTTGATGTGGAGGCTGAAGTATGAGAATGAGCGCTATCATGCTGAAGAATGTGCCATCTCCTGTGGTTTTTAATGTAATGCACATGTCTTGAGACCTCAGGTTGATGATGTTGCCATCCACTCTGCAGATCTCTCGTAGCTCCCATACAGAATGTAACCCCAAACCACGAGCTTGACCAATTTTTGCAAGAATCTTGGGTCTATGCGGGTTCCAATAGGTCTTCTGCAGTATTTGTAATGATTGGGATGTAGTTCAACGTATGATTCATCAGAAAAATCTACCTTCTTTCACTTTTCCAAATGATCAACTAGAAGTCAAGTTATGATTAATTGCTCTTACAACTGGGATTGATGACAAGACTTTTGTCAGGTAGTGTATGTACACTCATAATTGAAGAAGGAACATATCCTGGTAATTTTTTTAATGCATAATCAAAATGAGAAGTATAATATCAAAATAATATCAAAATATTTAATTTCTGTATAGGCCATTGGTTTTAATAGGTAAAACCTTATATTTTATTGTCAATATTTTCTATTGTTTGCTATTTATTCTATCATTTAAAGCTATTTGTTGTCCCATATTTTAACATCCCAACGTTGATAGATATGACATAACATTGCTAATCATTAAATAGCTATAGTGCTATCTGTTAGTTTTAACGTCAGCTAATGTTATGGAAGGGCATAGATGTTTTGGAAAATAGTAATATTAATGTAACTACCCCATCATTCCTTCCTCAAGCAAATGTGTAAATGTTAGATCTATTCAGCAATAATGTTAATTGCATTGGCATATTTATCTGACATTTTTCCAGCTTGTAGTAGTCAATCAAAAAGCTGGTTAGTTTCTTATGACTCTACACTAGCAGTAGAATTTACTGCGATGTGACGGGGCGCCATGGCATTAGTAGATATTTGTCAAAAATGTTTGTAATGTTCCTTCAATAAAAAGAAAAACATAAAAGTATTTTTTTTTTCTGTACAAAGTACAGATAATGCAAATATGAACTTATTTTTCATTTCATTGAAATCATTTAATTGATTTTCATTGATATTAAGCATTTGAGTTTCAGCATTAATCACAAGCGTTAACTGATTTAGTTGTCTTCAGTAATGGAACGCTCTTGCTTTCTCTGCTTCATTTCTTTTTAAAACTACAGGTTGGTTTAGTTTTTACACCTTATGGACCATCTAAGTAGCATGACTACGAAAATTGGCTAGCACACATAATATGCACATACTATTCTGCTGACAAAATATATGTCACGCTCATTGCACTAAAATCATTCCATAGGCATAAATCGTAGACTTTAAGTTTAAATTCATAGACATTAAATCGACCTACAGTTTTGCCTCTTATTTTGGTTGCTTTGCACAATGCCCAGAACTATCCCAGAGATGTGATATTTTAGAAGACCTAATTTAGTGATCTGTGTTAGATAATAGGGAAATTTTCTTTGAAAATGCTTACAGCCCCTAATGGTGACATGGATCGTTTATTAAAAAGCCACTTAACTGATACAGGCTCATATGGAACACATCTGCAGTTGTGTTTGAGATAGATATGCATGGCACTAGAGCCATGCTGTGATTTCAGAATAATGAGAGAGCTACTGCAGGGATGCCAATTCAATGCCTGTTTCCCCTGGAGCCACACACACAGAGACTCAGTCCCACATTGCAGGCTTTCACTCAGCAGTGGCTTTGATGCGGCTCCAAGTGCACCCGCAAAGGCACAACACACATTTGCATCTGGGCATTGTCTGTGGAATACAAACAAAATTGTTATTCTCTCATTTTGTGCTTGCTTCCGGTTTTCTTTGAAGTCTCCAGGAACTAAGCAGTCATTAAAATGAAACCTAACTGAACTGAACTTCACAGTGACATTTATATTGAGCCGAACAGAATCAGTGTTCATTTTTACTAGAACTACACCAGCATTTTACTACTAGTCTCCTGCTGTGGCGAAGTTAGAATTTTATACATGGGGTGGCCTACTGGGCTATTTTTGGTGGCTATGGGCTATTTTGGGGGGTTCACACAAACACACTGTTGCCACTCATACAGTGAAAAATGAAATTAAAGAAGGAATTACTGTCAGTTAAACACACAAATATTTGTATTTTTTAATCAAAGCTTAAGAACAAAAGCTATATACTGTATATTACTTTATATATTATATGTTATACAACAGTTCGTCGGATTCTCGAATCTGATTGGTTGATAGCTGTGCGATATTTTGCAATCAGAACTCGTACAGCCTCTTCAAGCTTGTGTATTTCTCCGCCTACATAGAGAGACAGCAGATCAATAAACTTACAACAGTTTGACAAATATTGCAGCTGTTGGACAACATAATATACTTTTGAGCCTTTCAGGTAATAATGTAGTTGTTTAGATTGCAACTATGCAGTTTATTTATAAGAGTAGTGGCTACTTTAAATATTTATATTTCGGACATACAGTGCATCAGCGTCTATCAGTCTGTCATACTGAGCAGAGCAAAGACGGTTGATGTTACACCACAAGATGGCGACAGAGACCGTATAATAAGTTAATTTTGTGCTTTGCTTTGGCTTTTTAAAGGTTAAATATTGTGACATACCGATTGCAACAGAGAAATATTGGCAAATGTCTCTAGACTTATAGCATTTCATGCCGTTCAGCCTCATAATATTAAAATGTGAGCTAAATCACTTGTTTTGTCTTCACTTTAGATATTAAGCTATTCAAATACCTCTAAAGTCAAATTGTAAAGTAGCAACGGTTTCCGCTGTTCTGAAGTCAGCTGCAGATGTGAATGAATGGTGGAAGAAAGTAGTTCCGCATAAAAAAAAAATTTAGGCTCTCCGTGTTTGATTTCCTTTTTGATTTACACCATTATGCCATTGAACTTTTATATAAACGCAGTATCACATGAGTAGCAGTGCGATATGGCTGTATATCATCACTGATGGGACATTAAGGCAATGCATGTCTCCCACCAGTGCTGATATACAGCTATATCACACTGCTACTTGTGTGATATTGCTCATGTATACTATAATGAGATTTATAACATAGGGAAAGTGGCTGAATGGAGAAACAATGCAGTGCTGGTGAAATTGTGGGTGGTTACAGTGGTTTGATAGATACATTTGAATTTGTAGCTAAATTGTTAATGGTGCAAAACAATATTACCCTTTGTTTAAATCAAGGAATTGTTCCTTCATTTAGGAGATTTTAGCTGAATCCAGCACTGAAGCTTAGATTTGCCCACCTGTCAGGTTTTAGACCATATGGGGCATATGTGTGTTTGGAAATAACTCAGTTAATTGAGCACACTTTGTTATTATAGTTCATTTATTTACCTGGAAATTAGAACTGAATTTAGAAATAGTTTTGAAACAAATCTTTGCGCTTAACAAATAAAATTAATTATGTAGGCTAATGGATGTCTGTGCGTACAACACATTTCCTTATCCACGGAAGAGAGTGAAAGTGAACGTAAAGAATGATGGTGTGTTTAACTGTTTCTCGCAAGTAAAGCGTTCAGTTTTTCCACTCACAAAGTCCGCCATGTAAATAGCAAATGCGCTATAGAGCGACGCAACTGACTCTTAAAGGGAATGAGAGATGGGATTGTGATTGGTTTATTCTCAAAACACACCTACTGTATAACTCATTAAGAGAATAAGTTTAACCCTGCTAAACCATGCGCCGTGGCGTAAAGCGGATTTTTCCATTGTTAAAATAGCAAAAATGAATTCGGACACAAGCTTAATGCTTTTGCACCCTCCGCTTTGAACTTTGCGCCTAGATCATCAGTCCGTATTCTCCCATCTTTGGGTCCTCTGTGATTTTCAAATTTCTTGGGATCCCCAGAGGAACAAGTCAACTTAGAGATCAAATTTAATAAATATGTTTTATTTAAATTAATAACTCAACAGTAAAAACTAAATATTTGTACTAGTATTTTGCACATTTTCAAATATATATTTTACATTATAAAGCCTTTTTTTATATATTTAGTTTAATTATTTGAATGTGGCAGCCCATAAAATATAAAGGATTCAACACCCCTTTATTTAAGAGTGAAATGTGTGTATTTACCCAGAGCTTTTTCTGCCGCTTAGCCCATTTGCTTTAAAAAGAACAGCATATAGAACACCAGCCTTGGAATCAGTTTGAGCTGGCTGTGAACATTAAAAAAACATTTGAAACTGAGAAAAAATAGGTTCTGTTAGAGAATAAGTAACTTGCTAAACTAGATAAAATGATAACCTGAGCACAGGAAAACTCACTTAAAACATCAGTAGAGCAAGCATTCAGTCTCTTGCAGCATTTAAATGCTTGAAAATAAGCTGTGTATTCTTTCCCTCAAAGAAATCGCACAGTTTATATATGCATGCACACCTTTTAAAACACCAGGGGGTCCTTTCCAATGCACAATCATTAATATGCAGAAAGTGTGTACATGTTGAGTGAGAATAAATGAACAGAAGCATTACTTAGAAGTGCTGGTGAACAAAGGGACATTCACATTAGCATATCTTTTAATTGTTATGCTTGCACCCAGTCTCCTTGAAGGAACTAAACAATGTGCTGCTCTAAATACATGACCATGCAGAATATTCATTTGCCTTTTTGTGTGGGAGAACTTCAAAGAAGGACAAAGAGAAAAGCGGCAAAATGTTTGTGGGACTGCCAGGAAAGAGTACTGCAATATGCTCAATATACTATAATATACCATAACTTTCCACAAAACCAACAAACAAACAAAGTTTCAAGTAAGAAATCTTTTTTTAGTTTATTTAAAAGCATTTTTAAATAGCATTTAAAAGCAACCTTCTTGCTGTGAGGTTATCATGCTATCAACTGCATCACCATGACAATCTATATATTCAAATATATATTCCATTTAGAATATCAACAATGGAGACTAACATTTTCATTTTTTTAAAGTTGTGATGTCCTATTTTATTTTATTTGTAGTAATTTAGTAAAGCAATTTAGTAAACGTAGTTTATGTGACACTTGGTGGTAGTTTCCTTAATTATTTGACAAATTTTATTTAACTGTCAGTCTAACTTTTCTGTTGTCATTGACCTTTGAATATGGCAAGCTGTTATAAAGTGGATTAAACCTTTTGAAAGGAGGTTGTTCACATGAAGGCAAAGGGATGACCCTTTCATGGCCCTTTCAGGGCCATGACCCTTTCATGGCTGAGCACCCAATTAAGAGAGATGTGCGTGCTTTTGAACAGTTTTTTCATTATTTATGTTTTTACAAAATTTTCATACTGTTTTCTGATTGTGCAAGGAGTTCTACCTGGCTACAAGAGACTACGCTCTGATTGGTGTAATAATAATAATAATAATAATAATAATAATAATAATAATAATAATAATAATAATAATAAAAACGTTTTTTGCCCAGTTTGCTGAAGAAAAGACAACTGAAGAGATGTTTCAGATTTAAGTTTGGTAAGTGAAATTATATAAATTTAAAACAATTTTGTGTAGTTAGTTAAATTTACAGTTTGTTTCAGTCCTAATGGTATGTTTGTTGTTGGAACAAATTCTGTAAACTTAACCATATTTCATTTGATTGTTTGTGTTTTAACTTAATTTTAATGGTGTGATGCCTGAGATATCAAATGTTCCCCTTTGGTTGGGGAACTTCATTGCCATAGAGTGGATGAAATCCACGAATGGGAGGATTCGGATCAGAAGCCGCTTGTCTGAAAGAGTATTGAACGGGCCAATGAATGAAATTAATTGGCAGCGTAAGCTTGCGCAGGTGTGCTGCATAGGCAATTATCTCAGCATATAAGCACACCTGAAGCCAGCAGACGCTATCCTTTTTGCTTCAGAGACTTTCTGATCGAGTCGATGAGGGTTCCTCCTGCTGTGACCAGCGATTCTGAGCGAACGAGAGCATTCTCCTGGTCCAGAGTGTGTACACGCAGCGGCAGACGGTCGAGCTGGGTTTCTCCCTTGCCTGGCGTTCTTTGGGTCCGGTCCTCCAGAGTGGTGCGTATAAAGTTGCAAACTTCACAGAAAGAGCAACACAGTCGTGCAGCACGTCCTTTTCAGGACGGCGCTCCGACTGTGCGTTTCTGGATGTGGTGGTTTCCTGTCCTCGGACGATGGGCGCGGGCACTGCGTTACATGTCTGGTGGTCCAGCATGTTAATGCGCTGCTCGCGGGCAGTTCATGTCGTCATTGCGATGCCATGACTGTTGCGCAAGATCGCAGTTAGCCTTTGCAAAAGGGCGAACCACCCCAGTTGTCCCCTGCTCTGCAGCGGGCACTCGGGCAGATCTGAGGGTTTCAGCGAGAGATAATCCGTCGCCCACGGGCCCGCGGACCTCCCGGTCCTCTAAGCGCTCCATCCAAGCTTCAGGCGGGGGAAGCGATCCGTCTAACAGATGGTAGCCCTTACGCCCGATGACACCGGAGACCAGACGTCCACCGCGGCATTGGAGGGTGGGCTTTCATTGTCCGATGATGATCCAGACCCGCTCGCCCCCTTCGGGCTGGTGAGCGCTGTCACTACGGATCCTGAAACGGACATGTTAGCCGTGCTTTCCCGGGCTGCTTCGGCCGTGGGTTGGAGATGGTTTATCCCCCAGCTCCGCGGCCGGACCGACTAGAGGGGCGTTCCCTTCTTCCCGGAGGTGCACAGTAGGCTCACGCGGTCTTGAAAAGCACTTTTTTCTGCTCGTGCTGCGTGTCCCTCTACCCTCACCACTCTTGACGGTGGAACAGCCAGGGGGTATGTGGCGATTCCTCAGGTTGAGTGCGCGATGGCGGTCAATCCGCGCGGCGCCTCTTCTTGGCGGGGTCCGCCTCGTCTCCCATCCAAAGCATGTAAGTTATCTGCTTCCCTCGGAGCTAGAGCTTACACAGCTGCGGGCCAGGCTGCTTCCGCCTTGCATGCGATAGCCACCTACCAGCGCTACCAAGCGCAGGCGCTGGCCGAGCTGCACGAGGGTGGGTCCAACCCAGGCTTACGAGCTTCGCACCGCCGCCGACTTAGCTCTTTGGACTACTGAGTCCGCTGCGTGTGCGTTGGGGAGGACGATGTCCACATTAGTGGTCCAGGAGCGCCACCCCTGGCTGATATGCGCAAAGTCAACAAAGTCCGCTTTCTTGACTTCCCCATATCCCCAGCCAGGTTCGGCGACACTGTCTGTGAATTCACCCAGGAATTCAAGGCGGTGAGAGAGCAGTTGGTGGGTGATGTCTTATCGGCGGTCCGTAGCCCGCTCCGCCCGCCGTGCCATTCATACCTGCTCCTCGCCGAAGGCGCCCGCCTACGAGAGCTGCTCCGCCCCCGCACACACCTCCGGCGAAGCGAGCGCGTCGGGCACCTCGGAAGCAGGCAGCCCCCCTGCCCAGAACGCCGCTAAGTCCGGCAACGGACCGCGAAGCGCCCCTGGGATAGGCCATCTGGAGAAGAGGGAACTTGCTCTTTCCCCGCTGGAGGGCGGGGCCCCATTTCCAACGGCACTTTTTTACTGCCATGAAAATATCATGAGAGAGCACTTTTCCACTTCCCCGGATGTGACAGCCCGAAATCTGCCAGTCTGGGACGCTATGCTTTCTAGCTTGCAGATTCGGTGCGTTTCGCCAGTGGCTCACGAGCGCTGGGAGGACGGTCTCCTTTCTCCCACCCCTCGAACCTACCCTCCGGAGCTCGGGTACGGAGTGAGAGCAAATATCTCACCTCCAGCTTTTCCGTGGGACCCGCGCGCTTCACGGATCAGCACACCCACTCCGCGCTGCCCCACTGCTGGTACGTCAGCGATTGTAGCGATGAGTCCATTAGTGAGAGCTCTGCCTGCCTGGTTAGCGTGGGCCAGCTCTTCGCGGTGGCTCATACGCACAATCAGACCGAGATGGAGAGCGGGTTTTACAGCCCACACTTCATCGTGCCCAAAAAGAGTGGTGGGTCACGGCCAATCTTAGATCTGCACGTTTTGAACCGCTGTCTGCACAAGCTGCCGTTCAGAATGCTCACGCAGAAGTGCATCCTCCGGTGCGTTCGTCCTCTGGGTTGGTCTGCAGCATTAGACCTGATGGACGCGTATTTTCATGTCTCCACTCTTCCTCGCCACCGTCAGTTCTGCGGTTTGCGTTTGAAGGTCGAGCTTGGCAATACAAAGCCCTCCCCTTCGGGCTCTCTCTGTCTCCGCGGGTCCTCACCAAGCCCGCGGAGGGTGCCTTAACGCCCCTTCGGCTCGCGGGCATCTGCATACTCAGTTTCTTGACGACTGGCTGATTTTTGCCCTCTCTCGGAGCAATTGATTATGCACAGAGACCAAGTGTTCTGGCACTTCCACCTGTTGGGGTTTCAGGTCAACCGGGAAAAGAGAAACTCAGAGGATCTCTTCTCTCGGGCTGGAGCTGAACTCGGTCACCATGGCAGCGCGCCTCTCCGGAGAGCGCGCTCAGCTGATGCTGTACTGTCTGAGAGAGCTCGACAGTAAAATAGTGGTCCCACTGAAATTATTTCAGAGGCTCCTGGGGCATATGGCATCCGCAGCCGCTTCATGCCGCTCGGATTACTCTATATGAGACCACTTCAGCACTGGCTTCACGATCGAGTCCCGAGACGCGCATGGCACGCGCGCGCACACCGAGTCTCTGTTACTGCGCTGTGTCGCCGCGCCCTCAGCCCCGGGAGCGACCCCTCGTTTCTACAGGCCTGGGTGTCTCTAGAACAGGCGTCCAGTCTGGTTGTCGTTTCAGCAGACGCTTCCAACACGGGCTGGGGGGCTGTGCGTTGCGGGCATGCGGCTGCGGGCCTGTGGAAAGATACCCAGTTGCATTGGCATATCGCCTGGAGCTGTTGCCAGTGTTCCTTGCTCTCCACCGTTTTTTTCCGGTGCTGGAGCGGCAACACGTGCTGGTCAGGACGGACAGTACGGCGGCGGTGGCGTATATCAGCCGTATGGGGGGTATGCGCTCTCGCCGCATGTCTCAGCTCGCCCGCCGTCTGCTCCTCTGGAGTCATCCGCGGCTGTTCAGCTGATTTGGGCGCGATTCGGGGAAGCCCAGATCAATCTGTTACTTCCCCCGAGAACGCTCATTGCCAGTTGTTTTTTTCCCTGACCGAGGGCTCTCTCGGCACGGATGCACTGGCCCACAGCTGGCCTCGGGGCATGCGCAAGTATGCGTTTTCCCCAGTGAGCCTGCTCGCGCAGTTACTGTGCAAGGTCAGGGAGGACGAGGAACAGGTTCTGCTAGTTGCGCCCCTTGGCCCAACCGGACCTGGATATCAGAGCTCTCACTCCTCGCGACGGCCCTCCCCTGGCGGATCCCTTTGAGAGAGGACCTACACTCTCAGTGACAGGGCACCATCTGGCACCCTCGCCCCGATCTTTGGAACCTCCACGTGTGGTCCTTAGACGCGAGGAAGACTTAGGTAACCTACCGACTGCGGTGGTTAATACCATCACTCAGGCTAGATCCCCCTCCACGAGGCGCGCCTACGCCCTGAAGTGGAGTCTATTCACTGAATGGTGCGTCTCTCGCAGAGAAGACCCCCGAAACTGCCAGATTAGTGTTGTGCTCTCTTTCCTTCAAGAGAAGTTGGACAGCAGGCTGTCGCCCTCCACTCTCAAGGTTTACGTGGCCGCCATCTCCGCTTATCATAACGCGGTAGCTGGCGGCACCGTGGGAAAGCATAATCTCATTATCCGGTTCCTTAGGGGTGCTAGGGGAATTAATCCATCTCGCCCCCCTCTCATGCCCTCTTGGATCTCGCCCTCGTTCTCACGAGTTTGCGATCCGATCCCTTTGAGCCACTCGAATCAGTATCTCTAAGATTTCTGTCCTTGAAGACAGCTCTGCTGGTTGCGTTGGCCTCCATCAAGAGGGTCGGGGACCTGGAGGCATTTTCGGTCAGTGACTTGTGCCTGGAATTCGGGCCAGATTACTCTCACCTCATCCTGAGACCCCGCCCCGGTTATGTGCCCAAGGTTCCTACCACCCCCTTTAGAGATCAGGTAGTGAACCTGCAAGCGCTGCCCCCGGAGGAGGCAGACCCAGTCCTTTCTTTACTTTGTCCAGTTCGCGCTCTGCGCATTTATGTGGACCGTACTCAGAATTTTAGATCATCTGAGCAGCTCTTGTCTGTTATGGCGGTCGGCAGCAGGGAAGTGCCGTATCGAAACAAAGATTATCCCACTGGATTGTGGATGCCATTTCACTCGCTTTTTCGAGTCGAGGTCAGCCGTGTCCCACGGGAGTACGTGCACACTCCACTCGGAGCGTTGCATCCTCTTGGGCGCTTGCACGCGGCGCCTCTCTAACAGACATCTGTAGAGCTGCGGGCTGGGCGACACCCAACACTTTTGCAAGGTTTTACAATCTGCGAGTGGAGCCGGTTTCCTCAAGGGTATTAGGTAACCCTTGATGATTGAGGAAACAACTCGGTAGGGTGTTGAAACACGCTTGCTGCGCCATTCTCCCTAACACGGAGGTACGTGCGCCTTTTTATCTGTCAGTAAAGTTCCCCGTCAGGTGAGCCCTGCAGATTCCTCCGTGGCCCCCAGCACTGACTCAGCGGAGGAGTCACTTGCTGGCCCACTACGTTGTAGGTCTGCCCGCTGGTCAGCCCGCGTTTTGGGTATAGGTGCCTGCTATGTTTGATCCCCACTAGGCGATCCCATATGCTTATTCCGCCACGGTTAAGTCCCCCCCTGGGTGGACCCGTGTCTTCCCTCTCCGCTAACCACTCTTTTGCTATGCGTACTCCCCCTTTTAGGGCTAGTCCATATGTAATTTCCGCCATCTATCCCCCCCTGGCGTAACGGATGGCCTCCGCAGCGTCCTCCCTATCGGGACTGCACGCTTCCCAACGTACTGTTGTATTTTCCTAGAATTATCTAGATGCTCACGACTCCCAAAAAATATATCTAAATCCGTAAAACTTCTGTTGAAGTAGGATAAATTAGGGCCAGGGACACGTTGGAGGACCGCGCCTCCCATGATGTGGGTGCGTCACGCTTGCTTGACAATCCCCTCATCGGGGGCGTTGGTAAGGTGCAGTCATTATGGCGCTTTCCATACTTCTCCCATTCGTGGATTTCATCCACTCTATGGCACTGAAGTTCCCCAACCGAAGGGGAACGTTCGAGGTTACAGAAGTAACCCTTCGTTCCCCGAGGAGGGGAACGGAAGTGCCATACTCAGTCGCCATAATGACTGTCCCTTAGCTGTTTGAAAGTCTCTTCAGCTTAAAAAGGATAGCGTCTGCTGGCTTCAGGTGTGCTTATATGCTGAGATAATTGCCTATGCAGCACACCTGCGCAAGCTTACGCTGCCAATTAATTTCATTCATTGGCCCGTTCAATACTCTTTTAGACAAGCGGCTTCTGATCCGAATCCTCCCATTCGTGGATTTCATCCACTCTATGGCACTTCCGTTCCCCTCCTCGGGGAACGAAGGGTTACTTCTGTAACCTCGAACGTTTTCTTGTTTAATTTTTTAATTATTTAAAATTTTTACTTTGTGTCCCGTCTGGGTAAGTTGGCATTTCTGTGTGGAGTTTGCATGTTCTCCCTGCTAAATTGTTCCTGGTGTATTTGTGTATATGAGAGTGTATGGGTGTTTCCCAGTAATGGGTTGCATCTGTAAGGGCATCCGCTGTGTAAAACATATGCTGGATAGGTTGGCGTTTCATTCCGCTGAGCGACCCCTGATTAATAAAGGGACTAAGCTGAAAAGAAAATTAATGATAAATCATAAACTAGCCATATTGTGTAATGTTATTTCTATGAAAAAGAACATGTCAGGTACAGATACAGTTAACCTTATCCAGATTATTTTGCAATTATCTTTATAATATAATGTTAGTGATAGTAAGTTATGTTTACTGAGATATTTGTTGTTGTTTTTAAACTTATGAGCTATATTTAATCACTAGTTGAGAGACCTTGCAGTTATTACTGAGACCACCATAACTTAGCGGCCAATGTGCTATATGCACAACTAACGTTAACGATTTTCACCCCATAGTACATCCGGTAAAAGGTTTATGTGACTATTTTTTTAATTCATAAGGTTCCTTTTACAGCATTGATTTTGTAATTTAATTAAAATATAATCCATTAAATAGACCTAAGCATTCATTTAGTTTTTCAAGTGTTTATGATATAATATATAAATTGTATAAATTGACTCAATGGAATATGATATTATCCTTAACCTCAAAATGTCTGGTGCATACGGAGAGGAGTGAGTGTTTTACCTACAGGTGGTTTTTCAAGACCACTCACTTGCATGAAGCACACCACGAATTGCACAATGTTTTTCACAAACATTAAGTAAATTAGTTCAGCACTGCAGTTACTGTCGAATTGCTTGGCAGCTCAAAGCAAAGTATGGATCTGTTTTGTATAATAATAGATCTGTTTAAGAGAATTTAGACTGAAATCCATTCCACAGTGAAAATCCACTCCACAGTGACCAAACCTCTAATCATCAACAGAAAGAATCGAAATCCTAGGCTAAGCTTTGCTAAGGAGCATGCTGTGTGTTCAAAGAACTTATCACTTTAGGTATGAAATATGAAGTTTCAATTGCGCCAATTAATTTAGGTTCAATGGAAGACATAACATTCACTGTCAAACTAGGAAGAGAATCAAAAAAGTTGTCTCAAAGATGTTTTCACACACATATGTAATATAATACATACAATATATTATGGCAGGTACACAAGGCCTGCACAATCACCAGATCTATATGTTATTACAGTTTTTCTTGTGTAACAGAGTTATTTTGGTAATATTATTTTCACTCAAAATCCTTTTTTCTATTGAGTATAACTTTTATTTACTTCATTTGATATTATTATATATATTATTTTATCGTTTTGAGTTTATGCTTGTATGTGACTTTCAGGACCTGTTCAAGTGTACTGTCACTTTAAGAGTGTATACTCGTTCGTGTGCGCGCTCATCGCTCTCTCAGTTCACTTCCTTCTGAGCTGAGAGAAGGTTGTCTCGTGGTTAATGGAGACATTAAACGGTAATATTATTGACGGTTGATGGTATATTTTAAATCTAAAATGTTTGTTGCTTCGCTAAACATACTCTATGATGTGGAAATATGAAACTGTGGTTCTAAATGGTTGTGATTGAGATCGTTTGCATTTGTGAGTGAGATTAGCACATATTAGCATGCTGTAATTACTCCTCGTGTGCCAACAGGTTGTTTAATGAAGATCATAATCACAGAATGCATGTTTTCAACATATTTTCCATTTGTGCAGGTATGTTTTTGTATTGTTGGTAGTTTTTGTGATTTCATGTCATTAATATTAATTTAGTCTTATGTTAAGCAGATTAGTTTAATACATGTTCTTTCAAGAAATCGCTATCGCAGTTCACTTCCTTCTGAGCTGAGAGAAGGTTGTCTCGTGGTTAATGGAGACATTAAACGGTTGTTTAATGAAGATCATAATCACAGAATGCATGTTTTCAACATATTTTCCATTTGTGCAGAAAATAAAGACAGTGCCAAGCGGTAAGAGGTTTGGAGTCCTTTATTGAAAAACAACAACACAACGCAGGACGGATTCCACTCGTGTGGGACCCGTTACAATGGTGCCGTGACCTTTTAAGGATCCATCTGAAGACCGACGTCTGCTCGCTCGCCGTGGAAGCTGCATGGACTGGTTTTAGGTACTTTTCAAAGACAAAAGGACTATTTTATATAAAGTGAGGTGGACTATATACATTTTTTTTCTCTCACAGAAGACATTTTCGAACTGAATTCAGACTTTTGAAATATACATTTGCTGACTGGTTACTGTTATTGATTGCCATTGTTCAGTACAATATTTCAGTTCATTTATTGATTTAAATTTGAAGATAATTAATTGGTACAATACAGCAATATGGCAGAAGGCGTTAATAGCTTTGCTGAAGAGATGAAGGACAATGAGGTGTTTGACCAAAGTATCCAGTTTGGTAGGGGAAGGGGTTTTTTCAGAATACCTTCTGAACCTAGGATGCCAGGGCCTACTAGCAGAGCATTTGATACACCTGTTCTGACTTCTACAAGATATGTTGATCGTGCCATGCCATCTCCAATTAACCAAAATTCAGATTTGAGTTCACTCATCAGTGAAATAGCTGAAAAAGTAGGACAGTCTATTACTGCTCAGCTACGTTCTGATAACAGTACAAACCGTAGTAATTCTGAACAGCCAGCTGAGATGACACTGTCTAATGTCAAACTAGTGATGCAGTCAGATGTAAAAGAGCCACCAATATTTAGGGGCGATGGTTCAGATAAATTAACTGTACAAGAGTGGGAAAATATTATGTCCCTGTACCTGAGAAAACGTGCTATTCCGACTGATGAGCAGTCACAAGAAATATTGGATAGGCTAATGGGGAAAGCAGGTGATGTAGTGAAAATTAAATTGCGTAATAACACATCTGCTGACTGCACCAGTAAACCTCGCTTGATCTTTGACATTTTAAAACAGCATTTCAGCACCATCTCCTATTCTAGTATGCCCCTAGCCGATTTTTACAATACTTTACCGATGCCATCTGAAGATGCAATGGAGTATTGGATCAGGCTGAACAAGACAATGGATGTTGCCAAGGAATGCCTGGAGAGACAAGGTCGGCGCGTTTGTGATCCAAGTCATGAAATCAGCATGATGTTTATCAAGCACTGCCCAGATAAGTCTCTTTCTAATGTCTTCAAATTCAAATCAGCAGAGAAATGGTCAGCTGGTGAGATACAGGAGAGACTTGATGAACATATGCAAGAGAGGAAAGCTAGGACCTTCACTAATTTACGCAGTTTGAATATAACTGAACATAGAGCTTGCACTCAGAGTCCTGATGTTGTTGAGACAGTTGCTTCTAACTCTCCTTTGTCCATTCCACCTTCTCCTATGGTGCAGTCTGGCAGTGACAGTGCTTGCATGAAAAGTCTAGTGAGTCTATTGGACCGTCTTGTCACTCAACAGACCCAATTTCAAGTTAGCCCACATCATCAAGCTACAACATTTCAGACTTACCGCAAACCATGCAGGGTTTGTAGATCTTTGGATCATTCAACGGTGTCACATTGTAGACAGGATAACAGATGTCTGAAGTGTTTAACTCCTGGACACTGGAAAAAGGACTGCCCTCAGCGAGCTGATCGTAACCAGCATCAATTGGAAAGTGGGGCTGGCAGACCACCTAACCAGTTAAACTATTGAACCCGCATTATGGAAGGGGTGATGTGGGTATGGATACTAAATACCTTCATGAAGAATGCGATCTTGCCCAGCTCTATGAGAAAAACTGTAATAGTGCTCCTAGAGGGACCAAGATAGTTGTACAATCTAGTCAGAAAGTCGAAGCCTTCAGTAGCCTTTTCTATGTTCCTGTTCGTGTCAATGGCCACGTTATTCTTAACGGAATGATTGATTCCGGTTCTATGGCATGCACAATCAGTAAACATGCTGTGGAGAAAATTAGTTCTGCAGGCATTTTGCCTGAAAAAAAGCATTCAGAAGAAAAGATTGTCTTGATCGGCTGTGGAGGTCAGCAAACCCAGCCTGATGGTTTCTATGATTTGGAGATCCAGTTCTTTGACACTCGGTGTGTTGCACCTTGCTTGGTCGTGCCTGGCCAGCGTGATGATCTTATTCTGGGCTCTAATATCATTAAACACTTAATTCATGAGCTGAAGAACAACAATGATTATTGGGACATTGCTTCTAGACCTGACAATAAGTTTGATGAAGACGTTCAGCAGTTCTTGTCAATGTTTACGGGTGTTGAGCGTTGGAAAGGAGACACTGTTCCTGATAAAATAGGCACTGTCAAACTCACTCAAGCGGTGGTACTTTTACCAAAGCATGAACATTTGGTCTGGGGCCGTTTGCCATCTAATGTGCCCATGTCGCCAGGCAGCACAGTGATCGTTGAGCCGACCAATTCAAAAGCTATGCCTCGAGACATTCTAGTTGGTCGTCTTGTTGTACCACTTTGGGGTGACAGGTGGGTGCCTATGACAGTTATGAATCCGACAAATAAAGTGATCACATTGAAGAGGAACAGCAAAATGGCTGATGTGTTTCCGTGTATTGCATCTGAAGATTTTGAGATTTTTCAGGGACTGCACATTACTCTAGTGGAAAACAAGTCAGATGATTCATGTAATTCCTGTGCAGCTGACCACATTGATAAAAATCTGCTGAACCTGGGTCTTGAGGAAATTGACGTCAACTGGAGTCAGATAAGTGATGATTGTAAATCTCAACTTACCCAGTTACTAGCTGATTACCAAGACATCTTCTCCAAGCATCCATTGGACTGTGGTGAAGCCACTGGATATGTGCACCGAATACGACTGACGGATAATCGACCCTTTCGATTGCCTTATAGGCGAGTACCTCCTGCCCACTATGAAAAATTAAGGCAAGTTCTCACTGACATGGAAGAAAAAGGTATCATCAGGAAGTCTTCAAGTGAGTACGCATCACCACTAGTGATGGTGTGGAAAAAGGATGGTGGATTGCGTATTTGCACAGACTTCAGGTGGTTAAATGCCAGAACTATGAAAGACGCACACCCCTTGCCTCACCAGGCTGACTGCCTGGCTGCGCTTGGAGGAAACTGCTTCTTCAGCACTATGGACCTCACGTCAGGGTTTTATAATATTCCAATGAGTGAGGAGGACAAAAAATATACGGCTTTTACTACACCGCTAGGCCTTCATGAATATAATCGAATGCCTCAGGGGCTTTGTAATAGTCCAGCCTCCTTCATGAGAATGATGCTTGGGATCTTCGGAGACTTGAACTTTTCAAAGCTTCTATGTTACCTTGATGATCTCCTTGTTTTTGCACCATCTGAAAGTGAGGCTCTGTCCAGGCTGCGTACAGTGTTTGATAGACTGAGGGAGAACAATCTGAAACTTTCACCTAAAAAATGTCATCTACTTCAAAGTCAAGTAAGATTCCTTGGTCATATCATTGACAGTGGAGGTGTGTCAGTTGATCCAGCAAAAGTGGAGGTCATCACAAGGATGACTGCTCATGATCTGATGGATAATGATGGCTGCACACCGTCTGTCAAAAGGATTAAGTCTTTTCTTGGCATGGTATTTTATTACCAACACTTTATTCCAAACTGCTCATCTATCTCTAAACCTCTTTTCGGCCTTACAGCTGGACAGAAAAGAAGAGGAAAATTGTCTAAGGAAAGGAAGTTTCAAGGCACTTACCGTAAACTTACCCCTGCAGATTGGACTACAGAGTGCCAGGTCGCTTTTGACAAACTTAAGACTGCTTTACTGGAGTGTGTCATGCTTGCACATCCTGACTTCAATGAGCCCTTCATTCTTTCTGTTGATGCTTCATTGGACGGGCTAGGGGCTGTATTGTCCCAAGTGCCAAAAGGTGAACTACAAGCCAGACCCATTGCTTTTGCAAGCAAGACCCTCAGTACATCGCAGCGCAGATATCCTGCTCATAGACTAGAATTTATGGCTCTAAAGTGGAGTGTATGTGAGAAGTTCAGCCATTGGCTGAAAGGCCACAAATTTACCATCTGGACGGATAATAACCCCCTCACATATATTCTGACTAAGCCAAAACTTGATGCTTATGAGTTGAGATGGGTTTCCAAACTGGCGGCATACACTTTTGACCTGAAACATTTGCCCGGAAAAGCTAATGTTGTGGCGGACACCTTGAGTCGCGACCCTTTTGTTGAGCCAATTGGACGGAGACTGTTGAATGAGCCGTATTCTTACTTGATGCAGGAGGCCAGTGGGATAGGCGAAGATTCCGTTCACGATGTTTTCAGGGTCAGTAGCCATATTCAGCCAAATCAGCCCATGGAGTGTCTTTCGCAAAGTGTTGACTACAACGTGGATGAAGTCAAAGCTCTTTGTCAGTCACACTGCAGTTGGACAGACGGAGCAGAGTCAAGAGCCCTTCATTTAGTCCATCATGTTCAGATGATATCGGGTTGTCAAGAGACTTTACCAGTGCTCTCTGCCCAGGAGCTCAAGGACAGTCAACAGGAAGATCTGACTATATCCAAGGTGTTGTCATTCTTGATTAGACAGAGACGTCCATCAAGAAGAGAAAGGCATGGTGCAAGTGCTCAAGTAATAAGACTGTTGAAGCAGTGGAGTAAGTTGGAAGTTAGAGATGATGTGTTATATAGAGTGACGAAAGACCCTTTGACTAAGAGGAAAAGATTACAGTATGTACTGCCTGATAGTCTGAGGAACAAAGCTCTGTCTGGTATCCATGATCTCGCAGGCCACCAAGGGCAGGACCGTACTATTTCACTTGCAAGACAACGCTTTTATTGGCCTGATATGGAAAAGAATATCAGAGAATATGTTCAATGCTGTCGAAGGTGTGTCCTTGCAAAGTCACCAGAACCTGCTGCTCGTGCCCCTTTGGAGAATATCAAGAGCACAGCCCCGATGGAGTTGGTGTGCATAGATTTTTGGTCAGCAGAAAATAGCAAACAATGTTCGGTGGATGTCCTCGTAGTTACTGACCACTTCACCAAGCTTGCTCATGCATTCCCTTGCGCTAATCAAACAGCAAAGCAAGTTGCAAAAAAGCTTTGGGACAATGTGTTTTGCATCTACGGGTTTCCAGAACGCATACACTCTGACCAGGGCACAAATTTTGAGAGTAACCTCATAGCAGAGCTTCTTCGTCTAGCTGGTGTCGCAAAATCTCACACAACAGCTTACCACCCAATGGGCAATGGTGGCACGGAGCGCTTCAACAGAACCTTGGGTAATTTGCTTCGATCGCTCCCTTTAAAAGAGAAATGTCAATGGCCACAACAGATCCAAACTCTCACATTTGCTTACAATGCAACTATTCACGAAACTACAGGTTATGCACCTTTCTTTTTGATGTTTGGCCGCATACCCAGACTTCCGGTTGACATCATGTTCAATCAAGTACTCGATAACCCCGACATTGCTGATTACGACTCTTATGTCAAGTCTTTACTGTGCTGCTTGAAAAATGCTATGGATATCGCTCAAAAGCATTCCTCTGTCGAGCAAAGACATCAGGCTAATCAGTACAACAAGCGTGTTAAAGGAACTCACTTGTCGGTGGGGGATAGAGTATTGGTGGCTAATAAATCAGAAAGAGGCAAAAGGAAGTTGGCCGACAAATGGGAAGACGGAGTGTTTACTGTTGTTGAAGTGAATCCTGACATTCATGTTTATAGGATAAGGGATGCATCAGGCCGCACTAAAGTTGTGCATAGGAATCTTTTACTGGAAGTGAATTTCTTGCCAATTGTTGGAATTGATAAAGAGCAAAGTACCAGTGAAAATAATCAGCCACTGATCATTGTGGAGTCTGATCAGAATGGAGCAGATCAGGACTCAAGCGAAGACTTGTCTGCTGTTTCGTTCACTGAGAGCTCAATTCAATCTTCCTCTGACTATCCTTACCCACTTCCTGTTTGTGAATCAGACCGCAACCCTGTGGTTCATGTGACTTTACCTGTAGATTTAGAAAACTCTCATGATTTGGATGAGGTAGACACAGTGGATGCAGATATCCATCAATCTCCTGGTGCTGCCAATGAGTTGCCTACAAATGAGAAACATGAACAAGATTCAAATGAAATTGCACAATACTTACCTGGCTCTCCTGACTTACTGTGCAGTGATCCATCGTTGAGAGGTGCTGAAAATGCTGATCTTGTCAAGCCTGTTAGAACAAGAGTTGGAAGGATAGTTAAATCTGTAAACAGATTGATTGAATCTATGGTGCAGATGCCAGTTTCAAAAGTTCAAGTTGTTTAAATTGAGAATTCATTTTGAAGTCTTAGTAATTTAATGTACTGACATTGTTTGTGACAAAAGTCAAGTTTAATAGAGCCAAGTGCTGTGTGGTGTATTAGGCATCACATTAACTTAAAGGGAATTTGAGACTTGATCAACCTCTTGTTTTCCTTAACCTTGAAATTGAGGTAACTTTTATGTTGGTTTCGTGAATTAGATTTGCGAGTCACTTGTGCTAGTATCGTGTTCACTGGGAATGTCTTTTTGGTACATTGAAAGATTTTGATGAAAATAAGGAGGGGTGAATGTAACAGAGTTATTTTGGTAATATTATTTTCACTCAAAATCCTTTTTTCTATTGAGTATAACTTTTATTTACTTCATTTGATATTATTATATATATTATTTTATCGTTTTGAGTTTATGCTTGTATGTGACTTTCAGGACCTGTTCAAGTGTACTGTCACTTTAAGAGTGTATACTCGTTCGTGTGCGCGCTCATCGCTCTCTCAGTTCACTTCCTTCTGAGCTGAGAGAAGGTTGTCTCGTGGTTAATGGAGACATTAAACGGTAATATTATTGACGGTTGATGGTATATTTTAAATCTAAAATGTTTGTTGCTTCGCTAAACATACTCTATGATGTGGAAATATGAAACTGTGGTTCTAAATGGTTGTGATTGAGATCGTTTGCATTTGTGAGTGAGATTAGCACATATTAGCATGCTGTAATTACTCCTCGTGTGCCAACAGGTTGTTTAATGAAGATCATAATCACAGAATGCATGTTTTCAACATATTTTCCATTTGTGCAGGTATGTTTTTGTATTGTTGGTAGTTTTTGTGATTTCATGTCATTAATATTAATTTAGTCTTATGTTAAGCAGATTAGTTTAATACATGTTCTTTCAAGAAATCGCTATCGCAGTTCACTTCCTTCTGAGCTGAGAGAAGGTTGTCTCGTGGTTAATGGAGACATTAAACGGTTGTTTAATGAAGATCATAATCACAGAATGCATGTTTTCAACATATTTTCCATTTGTGCAGAAAATAAAGACAGTGCCAAGCGGTAAGAGGTTTGGAGTCCTTTATTGAAAAACAACAACACAACGCAGGACGGATTCCACTCGTGTGGGACCCGTTACACTTGCTTGCTTTGATGCAGCCGTTAACTGAAACTCCACATTTCCAAAAGTAAACAAACAAGCCGAAACAGCAGCACTCGTTATCAAAATTACACATTTTGCTTGCAAAACGCACATACCGTGTCAAAACATTTAAAATATGCAACAAAAGCTAGTTTTACCTTTAAACAACACAACTTGCAAACAAGTCGATGAGCTCTTTCAGTTAATCATTACACAAAGGATAACGAAGTACAAAATACAGAACTCAGTATGAATCAGTGCACCATTGCTTGCCACTGTAGCCTATTGCCAGTGCCATTTGTTGTCTTTCTATTTGGGCTGTCAAATTAGCCTTTTTGCAAAGATTTGGATCCAAAATAAGAAATGCTTTGATTAAATTTATATTGAATTCATAACATTTTTCAAACTGTGGCTGAAATCTGAAACACTGTAAATATTAGATAAAACACGTAAACCAATTTACAGTCAAATCTATTGGGAGTACAGGACATAGCCACTATTGACCTCTTCAATCCATGCTGGCACACAACAACACAGACCTTCCACTGTTTTTAATGTTTTACAAACTGATTGCTAATTGAAGATTTGTGTGAAGAGTGTTAAACCGGTGCTTCAGTGAATTCATACTGATCTTGGAAGTTTCTAACGCAAACTATATGAATAGATGGTTTCTGTTTGGTAATCATAGCTCAAGCAATAGAGTTTGGACTGCTTGAACGACATCCGTGTTAACTATTTTGAAAACAGGTGGGGAAAATGTGTCAACCCAATGAGAAAGGATTTACACATTTGCTAGACATGTCTTCTGCTCTGGTGGGATAGTGATAATGAAAATGAAGTGGAACCTAGTGTCTTAAACCAGGTCAAAGCAAACAAGAAAAACCGTAAGCCACTTTGGGTTGTGTTAAAGAATGGCTCAAAATCTTTTATCTGTCATTCAAGACAAATTGATGTTGTATTGGTAACAAAAGGGGGCCCTTCACCATACTAATAAACTATTGTGCTCTATTTGGGTATTCTCCCTGTCCCTCTGCACTTCACTGAGCTATTGGACTCTAAAAAAAACTAAACGGTTGACTCACATTTTTATAAAGATGCTGGGCCATTCATGTGCTTCTGAAAGCAGTAATTGCCTGTCCTCAGATGTCGGTCACGATCTCTGCATCACATGTCTGGACACCCAGCATGTGGAGGTGGTGTTTGCAAAACAGCACATGCCCACAATGCAAGAGCATGTCTATGGCTGTGCTGGGATTCTGGCTCACGCTGCTGCAAGTGCAGACTGAGGCTTGTCATGTTGACTTCAATCAAGAGCATTGGGGACCTGGAGGCATTTGCAGTCAATGAATCGTGCCTTGAATTTAGGCTTGCTAAATCTCACATTATTTTGAGCCCCTGGCCTGCAATGTGCCCAAGATTTCTACCACACCGATTCAAGAATCAGGTTGTGAACCTGCAAGTGCTGTCTTTGGAGGATGCAGGCTCAGACCTAGCACTGCTGTCTAATGTTTGTTCTTTGCTAATTTATGTGTACTGCACACAGAATACTGACATTCTAGGCAGCTCCCTGTCTGTTTTGGAGCACCGGAAGGGAGTGCTGTCTTCAAACAGAGGTTGACCCACTGAATGGTTAAATTCCATCACCCCAGTGTACCAATCAAAAGGCAAACCATGCCCTCTGGCTTGATTGTGCAGTGTGATTAAAAATCAATCGGTGGCAAATTTATGTATAAAAACTAATTAAGCCTTCCTTTACACGATTAGCCTAATAAATAATGGTGTTGTCACTCTACAAGATTCTTCTAGCGGGGGCAAACAAAGAAACTTTAATTGAAAGATGAAGCATTTAGCTGTACTGGATCTAACTGTTAGTAATGTCTGTGAACAATATTTTTTTGTTGTCAGAATATTTACTTGTGCAATAAAAATGGGGAGTTGATAATCTTTCTTATGAAATTATGTTAGCTATTCAAAATAGTTGTCAGTTTACCAACCAGCCAAATTCGGGTAGATTTCAGCTAGCAACTTTGGCTGGTTGAAAATAATTTTTAAATGGCCAGTGCAGGCTTGTTACAACTTTAATTTTAGTATATTGACAATATGCATGCAAATGTGATCTTAGAATCGAGAAGCAGCATGACTGATAATTGTTCACGTGAGCAAATGAAGCAGGTGAATACCAAATGAGAAGATGGTTACGTGCATGGTAAGACAGGCAATCCTCACTCACTGATGAGGGCTTTAGTGTTGCGCGCACAGCTAATGTGCTCAAAAGCCCCTGTGTCCCGTTTTTTTTACGCAAGGCAACCTGTGCCTGAAAACGCAAATGGTGAGACTGGTTCTCTTTAAGATAGACTGAAAAAAGTGGTGCTCGTGCAGCCACAGTCCTGCTGTGGTATTTTCAAGAGCTCAAGGTTCTTTGGGCTCTATTTTGACGGTCCATGTGCAGAGCGCAAAACGCAGGGTGCAAACGCTTTCAGGGGGTGTCAGAACACATTTTTGCTAATTTAAGGATGGGAAAATCCGCTTTGCTCTGTGGTGCATAGTCTAAAAGGGTTGAGTTTATTTTCTTAATGAGTTATAGGATGTGTTTTGAGAATAAACCAATTAGAGCCTCATCTCCCATTCCCTTTAAGAGCCAGCTGCGTTGTGCCATAAGTGCATTTTGACGTAAAGTAAGTTCACTTTCACTTTTGCTCTTGTGGATAGGGAAACCTTTATGCATAGACATCAATTCGCCTATAAATAATTAATTTTGTTTAAGCGCAAAGATTTGTTTCAAAACTATTTATAAATTCAGTTCTAATTTCTAGCAAACGAATAAATGAATAACAATAACCAAGTGTGAGTTATTTCCAGATACACCTGCCATGTATAGTCTAAAATTTGACAGGTGGACAAATCTAAGCTTGTTTTTAATAAAACAAATATAAATATGGATATAATAAATAATACTGCAAATAATAATAACAACATTATGCAAAAGCAAATTGAATGAACTGAAAAAGCCTCCCGAGATGAAGAAAGTAAGGCAGTGGTTTTTAAATCTTAATGTAGGCTAGAAATTAATATGTTTTATAATATTTTAATCATTTATATTTATATCCTGTATATATTCTTATTATATATATATATATATATATATATATATATATATATATATATATATATATATATATATATATATCCTTAAGATATCATATATTTTTCATATGTAAAGATATTTGCGTATTGCTCTGCATCTTGTTTGTAGTGTATAAGCCAGGCACACTTTGCGCCAGACAATAGACCGACTTTGTTCTGGTCTAAAGATCAGACTATTTACAGTTTCTCAAAATAGCAACGCGCCAAAACACGCCTGTTTTTTTAGACCAGAACGCCTATGGGCGCACATTTGAGCGCAAATGCATTTGCTATTTAAACAGCGTGGCGCAACACAAAAAATTGTGAGATGTTTAATACTTATTTCGCCACTGTAGATATTTGTAACTGTTATCAATTAAAAAAAAAACGTTTCTTATTTATTTCTTTTTATTTGAAAATGCATAAGATAAGGTACATAAAATTAAGGTAACCCAGAATAGCTCATCGTGACTTCTAAAGTATAATACAGAATGTGTAAATTTTTATTTTTTTATTTACACCCCTGTATGGCTTTGAACTGTTTGATCATTACTCAAACATACACATTCACACAAATGCAGAATGTGTTACTGTATAAACTAAATCTAAATGGGGTGAAACAATGCAAAAGAGAAACAGAACAGGACATGACGTAAGTGAATCAAATCAATGTAACATAGTAAAGAATTATGACATAACAGCAGGAGCTCAGAAAACAGTTTCCTTATGCACTGGCATGAAACTGCAGGGATGCAGGCAGGAGATGTTTCTCAAACAGCAGTGCATCTGGGATTTAGTGAAGCAGAATGGGCAATTGAGATTACTGGAATGTGCAAAGACATTTTTTTTTTTTTGTCTCGTGCTATCAGAAAATTCAGCTGAATAATAATATTTACAGCACACTGCTTTGGCTTGCAAGCCACTAAAACCTCACCTAGAATGTATATAAGCAGAACACATATACACATTTTCACTTCTCATCTGCAGCTCTGATTGTTTGATTAACAGCTAAAACATTTTGATTTTGGAACAGGGCCAAGGGCTGGACAATAGCAAAAACAACAACAATTCTGGACTAATCAAAACCATCTGGTCTGTGTTGTTTTTTGATGGGGTTAGGACTTTAATAGGAGTCAATTAATGAATAAAACAGGGCAGAATCAGAAAATAACAGCTGTTACTGAATAATGCAGTTTAACAGCACAACACAGTTTATTAAATATTTGAAAATTTTAAAACACATTTCACATGAAAATGATCGTACTGTGTGCCATTGGCAACTATGCATAAAATAGGCCCAAGTTGATCAAGAATGGACCATTGATGGTTAGGCAAATGTAAAAAACTAACAGAGGCAATTGCATCCAGACATACTGTTGTGCGACACAGGCCCACTGCAATAGTTTTATGGAGGTAGGAAATGCTTTGTTCTTAAATACAAAAATGCAAAAATGGACCTGTTATTCCAACAACACAATCTCTAACAACTGAACCCATACAGTGACACATGGCAGTCATGCCATGAAGAATGTTTCAAGGCAAATGCAATGAATTTCTTCCTTTTCTCTTTAATAGGTAACAAGATTAATTAAAGATGGGTATGGCATTTTCAAGTTTCCTCTTCATACAGTTTACCTGGTTTTGGTCAGGGCTTTATCATGCTAGGGAATAACAAATCTTTTTTTTAGCATTATAAATTCACCTACATTTAACATATTTGTCCAACTTGGAAAAGCAGGTTCAATCTGTATCAATCTGTATCACTCTGCAATTTATTAGACGCGGAGGTCTTGATATTGAATTTTTTATCAGATATCACAGAAGATCTAGATGGGTGTTCATATTTTTATGGATCAGATATACATAGTTTATAAAGATTACCTATATATATATGCACGACGCAGTGGCGCAGTGGTTAGCATGTTCGCCTCACAGCACGAAGGTCGCTGGGTCGAGCCTCGGCTCAGTTGGCGTTTCTGTGTGGAGTTTCCATGTTCTCCCCGCGTTCGCGTGGGTTTTCTCCGGGTGCTCTGGTTTCCCCCACAGTCCAAAGACATGCGGTACAGGTGAATTGGGTAGGCTAAATTGTCCGTAGTGTATGAGTGTGTGTGTGAATGAGTGTGTGTGGATGTGTCACAGAGATGGGTTGTGGCTGGAAGGGCATCCGCTGCATAAAAACTTGCTGGATAAATTGGCGGTTCATTCTGCTGTGGCAACTCCAGATTAATAAAGGGACTAAGCTGACAAGAAAATGAATGAATGTATATATATATATATACATATTATTTCCTAAATTATGTTTAACAGAGCAAGAAAATGTTAACAGTATGTCTGACAGTATTTTTCTCTTCTGGAGAAAGTCTTTTTTGTTTTATTTAGGCTAGGATAAAAGCAGTTTTATTTTTTTTAAAAACATTTTAGGAAAAAAATTATTAGCCCCTTTAAGCTTTTTTTTTTTCGAAAGTCTACAGAACAAACCATCATTTTGCAATAACTTGTCTAATTACCCTAACCTGCCTAGTTAACCTGATTAACATAGTTAAGCCTTTAAATGTCACTTTAATATATATATATATATATTTACTTTATTTTTAATTTTTTTGTGTGTAACAAAAGTGATGTCAAAACAGGTAATTTTGCTGACATTTTAAGATTATGAGGTCAAAAGTGACATGAAATGCCATCCTTCTACAGAGATACCTTTCAGTATTTCAGTCTACAGTATTTCTCTGTTGCAATGGAGATTTCGCAATAATTAACCCTGAAAAAAGCAGCGCAATTACTACCAGATTGCTATTATGTTTGCAATAAGGTAAAACGCTAAACACAAGCCTGCATTTCCTCTTTCTTTCTGCCAACACAGCACACATTCCTGATATGATATGATTCCATCTCGCACTCAGTACACTAAAATTTTATGGTATAAATCGGTATAAATACATCACTACAACATACAAAAGAGAGAGATTGACTTAGAATATCACTTATCAGCATACCTGCCAACATTTGTCTCAGAAAATCCAGGAGACAGGGGGAAGAGGGAGGGGTATTCAGAGGTGAGGTCTCTGAATAACAATGTGGAAAAAAAAAGGGTACAGTCATCAGCTCAGTAATGCAGGCTAATGGCTGCCGATGTGCTGTCTCTCAGAAATTATAAATATTTTAAAATAGGCACTGTCCTTAAACTGCATAGTTGCAACCTAAACAACTACATTCTTGAATAAAAAAGCCTCAAAAGCGCATTATGTTGCCTAACAGTAGAAATATTTGTCTAACTGTAGAGTGTCCTCTGGTTGTTGCTGTATGTGGGTGGAGTAATATACAAGGGGGAAAGGTTAAGACGCTGGACCAGTGCTGTTATGGCAGAATATAGAATATTTATGAGCAATATCACACTCGTAGCAGTGCAATATGGCTGTATATTAGCACGGGTAGGAGGCGTGCCACCCGTGCTGATATACAGCCATATTGCATTGCTACGAGTGTGATATTGCGTTTATATAACAGTTTAACAGCACAATCGTGTATGTAAATAAGAAAACCAAACATGGAGAGTCTAAAGACCCCTTTTTATTAGGAACTATTTTCTTCCGCCATTCAGTCATATATGCAGCTGATGTCAAAACAGCAGAAGCAGTTACTATATAACCAACGTTACTTTAGAGCTAGTGTTTAAATGACTCTTTCTTAAAGTGATGACAAAACTGCTGATTTTGCTTACACTTTAACATTGTAAGGCTGACAACGGGTTTTGGGCGGCCGCTTCGATCTGGGTACTGTACCAAGGTTGGCAACCCGAGGATGTTTAGTTTACAAACTGTACTAAAGAGAGGGGTGGGTGAAATTATGGGAGTTTTTTTTAGAAAGAAATAAAAACATGTTGTTTGCGAGAGACTGGTCTGAAATGCGGGATACTCCTATGAAAAAAACGGAAGTGTTGGCAGGTGTGCTTACCAGTTTAATAATGATTTGATCTGCTATAGTTAGAAATCAGACTGTTATATCTTCTAAGCGTAAGGGCTTATTATGCGGTTCTGTCTGCATTTTGTGGATAGAAAACATATATATATATATATATATATATATATATATATATATATATATATATATATATATATATATATATATATATATATATATATAAGTGTGTGTGTGTGTGTGTGTGTGTGTGTGTGTGTGTGTGTGTGTGTGTTGCTTTTTTCTCTCTTAGCATTATTTGGCTAATCCACAGATTGGACAGATTTAATACACAGCAAAACAAAGCTGTTGACTAACATCATTCATCTGTATGCTGATTGCAAATATTAACACAGTGGAACACAATCAGGTTAATGTTCATGTGTGAGGAATGTGACTCTGTGACGGCCAAAATTAAACACCACCTTGCAGCTCACCGAGAGTGACAGCTTAAAGAGACTGAAAATTCACGCATCATTTACCTTCACATGTTCCACACCTGTTTGCCTTTTCTGTTAAACAACAAGAAAGAAGATGTTCTGAAGAAAACTGAAAACCTGTAACCACTGACTTTGATTTAATTAGGTTTTTTCCTAGATTGGAAGACAATCATTTAAAGATTTTCAATTTTCTTTAGAATATCATGTTTAGTGTTCAAAACTCATTTATTTTTGTTGGTGCCAGTGGTGTAGTGGTTAGTGTGTTGACACCTGCGCTCGGGTGCTCCTGGCGACCTGAGTTCGATTTCACCTTTGGTCCTATGCTGATCCTTCCTCTCTCTCTCTCTCTGTTCTCCATGCTTTCATGTCAATTTTCTACTGTCTAATCAAATAAAGGTGAAAGCCCCTACAATTAATTATATATATTAAAAAAAAAACTCATTTATTTTCCTTCGGCTTAGTCAATTATTTATCAGGGGTTGCTAGAGAGGAACGAACCGTCAACTATTTTGGCATGTGTAATGTAATGTGATGTAATGTGTATTTATATAGCGCATTTATTGTGTATGGCCATACACTCTCAGGGTGTTCTTACACTATGCTATCCGAACTGTGCCCAAGCCTGTTTCTCGGATTGTTTGAGAAGTGTGAGTGCTTTGAATCGGGCTCAGGCACAGTTCACATGGCCGGCCCTGGCCTGGTTCACTTTTGTGTGAGGGCAAAAAGCGCCTAAGCCAAAACTGAAAGCAAGACGTAACTTTAAGGGACTGTTTCATATGGATTAATTAATCATTCTTACTGTTCAATGAACACAAACTGTCATAGTTTATTAAAGACGCAAACCCCTTACTGCACGACAGCTGCGCACCTTCAGCAAACCTCCTAATTCTTGCAGCACAAGTACTCAATGGTTGTTTATGAGCATCAAAAGTGGATGATCTGTTTGGCAAAACAGTGTCACCGCATCCCAAATGACTAAACCAATATAACTAAAGAAATCTCCACTGTGCTGAGCGAGATCGCTTACTGAACAGCGCAGCATTAATGACGTAAGCTTGCTCAGGCCCGAATGTAATGTGCTTGTGGGCCATCGGGGAGACGGGAGACGGGACAAGCGTGCTTTGGCCGAGTTCAAGGCAACTGTACATAGTGTGAGTACGGCCTTACATTCACACACTAGGGTTAATTTAGTTTACCCAATTCACCTATAGTGCATGTCTTTGAAGAAACCCACGCAAACACCGGGAGAACATGCAAACTCCACACAAAAATGCCAATTGGCCCAGCTGGGACCAGCGGCCTTCTTGCTGTGAGGTGACAGTGTTAACCACTAAGTCACCAAGCCGTGAGTATATTTTCATTTTAGGGTGAACTATCAATTTAGTCTGAAGTTGTTCATCAAAAATTAAGAGAAAAATTTCTCTAAAACATGTATAATCATTTCTAATTTCCCCATGACGAGTTCAGACTGCAACTTTTGTCCAATCATTTGTTTTTCCAGACATTACCAACATATCAACATGGGTTGTTTTGGCAATGACAGTTATTTTCAACTGTCTTCAAATGAACAGTCTGAGGTGCAACTATGCACCATTCACATCTTTAAAAATTTTAAATAATGATGCATCAATATGCTTATAATTTGTCAGCAAAACTCGAAACAGCGACCTTCTAGCTGTGAGTTGACAGTGGTAACCACTGAGCTATTGTGCTGCCCAATCACAAAGTTATCTAGAAAAAACAGACAAGTGTAAAATATACATAAAAATAAAAAATATAAACATAAAAATATTCTTGGATGCCTCAGAAGTTTATTAATGAGCACTGTCATTAATACAGACACCTCAGCTTTTTCACAAGATTTGCATGTCGCTATATTCCAAAGTTAAGTTTGGTGAACTCTGACTTGCGAAATTGCATCATGTGATGGTGTGAGATCAGTAGATGATCAAAACATGGCTTCTCTGAAATATGGAAAAATTGCCTGCTTTATTTATATCTAAATATATTGTTTTTATCCTGACTTTTTTTTTTTTTGCAGCGCTATCTGACAAAACATCACATGCTCAAACTCTAGTGTGACTGCGGATTAAGACATGCCCAACCTTTCTCATGCTCAGCTGCTCTCAACACTTTCTCCATACAGTTTTCAATCCCATAATACACTTTCAAATAAATGAACAGAAAATTCTCACTGCACACACAATGTGCCAGTAGAACAACTCTGTGAGGCTCATGCATGGATTCCAAGCTGGTCTTTCCACATGCCCACATAACATTATATATATATATAAAAAAAAAAAAAAACTATACTCTGTCTCTGAAAGAACACCCCTTCGCTGGTATTTTACTGTATGGGTCCACTGTCTTGCCATGCTAAAGAAAACACCCTTGCAGCAAGGTAAAACTGGGAGCGAAAATACCCCATAATACCCTAAAATACAACACGCAAGGGCAGACATTTGGAAGAAAAATAGTTTCTTTCCACAGTTTCCACAAATTTCTCATTGCTATTTTATGTGCCAGGTTGTTGTTTTTTTTGTTCATGAGATGAGATGAACCAGATAACAGCAAAAGCTAGCGCAGATATGGCTGAAAAAATGCTCTTGAACAGCCATCCCGGATGAGATGCAGCTCTATGAAAATGTAAAATGTGCACAGTAAGACAGTTCACAGAAAAAAATCACAGTGTTCATTGAACTTATATTATGATAAACTGACTTAAAACAGCTAGTTTAACTTAATATCTATATTAATAATATTAATATATTTTATATTATTATAAATTTATAATTAAAATTAAGTTAGAACATGATTAACTTTGTTTAATTCGTTACAATGACCTAAAAACATATGGCGTCAGGACTAATTGATCATATAATTTTTTATAGTACAGTTATATTTGCCAACTTCCAAATCAGTAAGCATGACTATTTGAGTAATTAGAAGCAGCATGTGTTTACGTTGGAGTACAGAACAGCACTAAATATAGAAAATATTTTATTTTGTAAAAGAAAGAAAAAGGTTTGGAACCTCTTGAGGCAGAGTAAATTTTAACCTTTGGGTGAGCTATTTCTTGAGATTTGCAGTAAGTGTTGCTGCACAAAGATTGAGAATATTTTTACAAGATCACATACTTCTCAACAGTTAATTTAGCTGAATAAATACCGCTTGAATAAAAAAATTATATCCATCCTAAATGTACAGTTTATTATAGAGCTGTAATGTATTGGTGCCTTCTATTAACAGGGACCAGGATTTGATTTAAATATCCTGTCCTGTCAATGAGGAATGGCACTTTTTAGTCGCGAAGGGAAATATTTGTCTTAACTTACTCTAGAAAAAAAGAATTTAAATGTATCTTTTTTCACAGATGCTCAACTTATAATGGGTACAAACTATATTTGTGAGATGATATTAAAGACTATAGAATACACAAGACATGTCACTTGTATATTTTTGAAGAGGGAAAAGTGTAACAGTCAATATGGCGAATGAAGCCCTGCCTACTAGTACAGGAGCCAATCATTGATCGTGTTAGGCTGGAGATGTTCAGACCAGACATGTGCTTTTACGACTGTTTATGTGGTAAACAAACACACTGGAATCTCAGAAAATACCTGCTTCACAGACATAATAAATTCATCCCAATAAAGCTTAAAATCTCTATTGATGATCCGTATTGATGAATGCAAGGTACAGTCCTGTTAAACGCACATCACATGACAGCAGCAACTACACTGTAAAAAAAAAAAAAAAACCTGGTTGCCTTAAATTTTTAAGCTGAATTTAATGATCCTTATGAGTCCATTGAACTTATATATTGTTAAACTGACATAAAATAGCTTGTGTAACTAATAAAATTAAGTAATACTGTACACGATTAACTTAGTTTAGTAAGTTACAATGACCTAAAACATATGCTGTCAGGACTAATTGATCATGTATATAATTTACAGTGTTCTCAAACACTCACAAACTTTCACTTTCATTTTGGGAGAAGAAGTAAGTTGTGAATTACTCCAGCTTGATCAGACAATCATTATTCATTGGATGATAATGTGTAGAACGGCCTTAAATGAAGTTGGTTTCGTGATCTCGTTCCTTTTGAAGATGTGCATTAGCTTGGGCAACCTAAAAAATTCAGATTTTGTTTGTTTAGAAACAAAACTTAAGAGACAGCTGTTGTTTCATTTTATTGCTGATTCCAAATATGTAATGTAATTGTTGAATTTGATGTTTCCCAAATTAGTTTCAAAGATGGCTGCTGAGTGAAGTGACTTGCCGAATTTAAGAATCTCCGAATCTTTTTAACGGAGCATTCACAAATTAAAGGACACCTATGGTGAAAAATCTACTTTTAAAGCTGTTTGGACAGACATATGTATAAGTATAGTGTAAAGACCATCATATTGGGGTGATTTAAATATAACCAGACCTTTTTTTTTTAAATTTAACAACATAAAAACGGTAGACCAATCAGATCGGTTTTCAGACCGACCACAACTTGACGTAGGAGTGCGGTCCCCCCGCCCACCAATTTTGATTGACAGCTGTGTATTAACATGTCTCCTTAGTAACGCAAATAATCATATCATCAAGACAGGATGTGCATAAAGCAACCGGGAATAAAAAGTCTTCCAAGCAATCATCATCGAATGTTATCAAGAGTGAGTTTTACAAGTTTAAAATTTTTTGAAACAGTGCATGTGTGTAATGAATTACAGCGATTTACTTCAGCTCTACTTCATCAGCACAGCAGCGTGTCAGAAAAATTATAAAAGAGGATGCTTCAATCCTGGTTTGTGGACGTTAAGTGTGTTTGTACATGTATGTGTTTGTACATGTCAGGTGTATTTTGTACATTAACATAACAGATATAGCAGTGGATATTAACTTGTATCCTGTCACATATGCGTGCAAAAAGAGAGCAAAGCTAAACGCGCGCACTGTATGTGTGTGTGTGTGTGTGTGTGTGTGTGTTTGTGTCCTTGCTGTGTGTGTGTGTGTGTGTGTGCGTGTGTGTGCGTGTGTGTGCGTGTGTGTGTGTGTGTGTGTGTGTGTGTGTGTGTGTGTGTGTGTGTGTGAACTTTGTAACGACATTGTGTGTGACTCATCTTTGCAACTAAACAAAAACTGCATCAAATTCTTGTAAATAATTGGTAAAGTTCTTACTGTAGTATTTCTCTCAAACGTTACGTGAGATCTGCTTCCTGAGGCAGCCAAGGACGGTCATTGTGACTCAATGACAAGCACGTGGGAACGGTCTAGCCTTAAAGGTGCAGTACAAAAAAACCAGCAACAAGCTTTTGCCAGCTATAAAACAGAAACAATCCTAGTTGCCCTTTAATACACATTAAATACATAATAGTTTGGTTCCCACATAAATGTCAACTTACTGAAAGATAATTTTGTTTTTGAAAGTTGTTTTTAAAGGGACAGATGATATATTTTTCGTTCAGTATTATTCACCTTATTCTCTGCATATGAGCAGGCGCAGCTATCTGAATCTTTTTGGCTTGAGACTTCCGGTCTCATTCACTTCCATTAATTTTTAGGAGTTTAAAAACAGCACATTTTGCTGCTTGATGTTGCAAACTGATATTTTCTTATTATATTATTTTACTTTGTCTGAGCAAGTAGTTTGACCTTTTTCTGCCGTTTCTGCCCAAAATTTCTCCCATAGGCAACTAAATCAGAAGTTCTAAAACAATCGTAAAAACAAGCGCATTTCCGCATTGAAGAATAAGGTCAATATGTTTGTAACCTAGTTATACTTACTTATATAAGCTCTCACACACATATATACGTATATAAACAGTAAAAAAGTTGGGTATTAAAAATGTTTATATTTTGTGCTATATAAATAGGACAGCATTGACCACAATACACCAGTGATAAATCTTTTTAAAACCTCAGTATTGTCAAATTCTAAAATGTTTATTTTCCAGAGCAGATTTTAAGATTATGGTGTGGCCATATTGACTTAGGAGTCCTCTTAATCAGCAAAATATGCTGAAGTTCTAAATCAGCAAGATAGGAGCTACTTGAATAGCTAAGATGCCCAGTGAATATGGGGATCGGTATACAGCATAATTCACTCATTCTCTGTTCAACTGCAGAAGCTCAGTAGCTGACCCACAACTAAAAATACCCCTCCACTGAAAATGAACAAAAGGAAAATAGAGGAACCCATTCCTTTCATCCCTCCTGGGCTATTTCCTTCCACCCATTAAACTGAGACCAGAGAAAAGAGAGACAAAATATAGTGAATGTTACCTTCTAGGTGTCACAAACAGTGCGACAGAAAAAAAAAAACACAGGATTAAAATGCCAAATCTAATTAGTTAGATGGAGTACAAATGCCTGAGATCTTCAAACAAAGCAATTGCTAAGAATGTCTTATCTATCTAGATCAGAGAAGGTCATTAGATCATATAGATCATATAGTAGCACCTCTTATAAAATAGTGCCCAAGGTTAAAGGACATGCATTAGTGTCAGAAACACTCAGCAGAATGGATTATATCTAATGTGTCTACTGTTGATTATATAACCATGCCAGCTGGATGACTGTAGATAAGAATATGGGCAGCAGAATAATTCACTTCTGGATTCATTTGCTCTGAAACATCTGGGCCTGTACCTGAAAACTGGTTAGGTTCTGTGGCTGACCTCTTGTGCGCATCAGATTTCAGAAGAGACGTTCACACTGGCTAAACGTAACATACTTTAATTTCAAACTAACCCAGGTGCCGACCAAAATTGCTAGAGTGAAAGCACCCTAAGAATGATTAGTAAATCCATATGAAACAATTCTTAAATGTTACATTGCGTCTTCAATTACACACTTTTTTGTGACATGTTTTGCACTCATACTACAAGTGTACAACAAAGCTCAACCAAACCGCACTCTGGCACACCTCTTTCAACCGAGCCAGGGCCTGCCTGAACTGTGCCCAGGCAGGATTTGGAGCACTCAAACTTGTCTAACTAACTAGAAAATGGGGGTCAGATGCTTTAAAAAAGTTTTTTCATTTAGACATTATATAAAGTTTGTTTTTCATAAAAGTAATATTTAGGCAAATATATTTAAATGCTTTAAAAATATATTATTTGTATTTGTAGAAAGTATATTCAAAATATATTTTAGAAAAATGTTTTCAAAACATTAAAAAAGATGTACTGTAATAAATATGATCTCTTAAAAGAAAATCAAACTGAGAGCAAGAACAGTGGTTCTTGTTCAACAAGTTAATTAATACAAAAATATAATTACTGTATAGGTTATAGGTAATTATAGATTTGATCATCTATAAAATCTCTCTATGGATAACATTAAGGTGCAAATATATTTAGCTTTCCATTCATTGTCCAGAAGCAAATATGATAGACAAAGAATATTTAGGAAAATAATGTAAAAAATCATAACAATAATAGCAATATTTTAGCATTAAAACTACAGGTCCTAAATCTGTTAAATGTAATAAGTGGTGAAAAGGACTTTTAAGTAACTAAGATCAAATTACAAATCACAAACTATCACAAAATGGTAGATGCTAGCAATCTGCCTTCAGAAGTAACATTAGAGCACTGATTAATGACATTTATTAAAAGCAATGAGTCTCATTCACTCATGACTGTATTTATATGCACATTTGAACTTCTCATGAAAACATTTTGCGTAACTCACAGCACATGCATACACACATAGCTTGTTCCTAAAGTTGTTCTGTTGGTGAATCTAGAGTTTCCTGAATGCCTCACATGCACAAGGTTATTATTTTGCATATACACATCCAAAACCAGTTCCATAAAGGCTTTCCACAAAATGGCACTTGTCCAGGGAAAGACAATTATGGCTCAGAAAGAGGACAGTCGAAGGTGGAAGCCATAAAAAAAATTCTATTTAAAAACGTTGCATAAATCAATAAGGACTTAATAAGACAACCTAAAGGGACTGAACAGCCATTTGTCACCCTCAGCAAACATATCTGTGCATTCTCTAAAGATGCTCTCTCTCTCTCTCTCTCTCTCTCTCTCTCTCTCTCTCTCTCTCTCTCTCTCTCTCTCTACTGGCCCCCTGGCTTTGACCAAAACAAAAGCTGAAATGAAAAATAAAAAAAACCCGCAGCATGAGCAATCAAAGGGAAGACCACTTTCAAGAGTTTACGAACTTACTTTGCTTATCTCTCACTCATCCAGCCACTGCCACCATTATCTTAAAGGAACTGTATACCACTGATAAAGGCATAAGAGGAAAACTGCTCATGTTGGCACATCTCAGACAAACACATAATGACCTTTGTTGACATACCCTGTTTACCATTAGTTGATACACATTTTTGTTAAGGAAGACAAGCTTGCTTTCCAACAAGGGCTATGCACTTTAGGAAAAATATCTAATTGCAATTTTTTTTTTTTTTTTTTTTGACAGATTTGATGTACAGTTAAATTTTGCAGTCAAGCTTCAGCTCGATAATCCGTAGCAAAGCTTCTTACTGCTAAAATACAGTAAAACAGTAAATGTTAGTTAAAAAAATAACTGGAAAGATATTAACTTACTTAAAAATGTATTCAAATTTGTTTTTAAATGGTACTGGTAATGATCCAACTCGTATGCCTCGTTTCCACTGATTGGTACAGTACGGTACGGTTCGGTAGAGGTCACCTTTATCAGGCTTGCGTTTCCACCACAAAGGGTACCCTTTTGGTGGGCTTGGTATATGACAAAGTTTAAGTTGACATCATGCTCGCTCAAATAAATGTCTACAGTAAAGCTGTACGGGTCGTTCACATATCATAAGCAGTTCTCAAAAACAGATGCTTTATTCAAATAAATACTTATAAATCATAAATGTTTATTACTAACTTTTCTATGAACATGATTTGATTATACCTGCAGATCAATGACAAAAACACACGCAATATAGCCCACAGTCCGCGCAAACCTCTCATCTGTGTCTGTAATCTTCAACAGCACATGTAGGCTCTGTAAGAGAGTAATTTTGTCATTCCCAGTTCATAATAATCCAAAAGACGAAGATAAACATGGCAGTTTGTTCATGATTCAGGTTGCCAAAACAATTTTGCTCCTATGTTTTGATGGCTTCTCTTTTTTTCTGCGTTTCACTCCCGCTTCACTCTTGCACTTGTCCTTTTTTTCATGGATCAGATGACGCAGACACTTCAATAATCACGCACACGGTATTATCATCAGCTCAAGAAGTTCATTATATCAAACATAGATTCGATTGCAAGCTCCTGGAGGAAAGCGAATACCGCTCGCACTTTTAGACGGGCTTGTAAAACAACAACAGGACACGGCAGATTTTTCTTCTAGGCTTCGTGTCAGTTCATCTAGACGACGACAAGGTTTGTTTAAGCCCGGGTCATCCATGCCTCGTTATTATATGCATATAGTATTTCCATGTCTCGACTTTGTATTTAAAAAAACATGGCGGTTCCTTTGTTTACGTTCTGTGTAGCTCCACGAGCTTGTGACGTACACTGTAAAAAGTGCTACACTCACAAAGTTGGTTCTATCTACTTTAAATAATTGCAATCTAGTTAATTTTATTTGTTTTATACCAAAAAAATAAAATTTGCTTCCTCTTTACTTAAAATATATCAGTTTTTATATAACTGTATATTTTGAATAAAACTAATGCAATTTATTTGAGTAGATTTTTGTACGTGGTTATTGTGTAGAATAAATGTTTTAAAAGTGAGTTGACACAGACAATTTATTAGAGCAGCTGTCGATGTGGGCAGGTGTTCATAAAACGTGATTTTAATAGTTTGGCGTGACTCCTTTTTCATTGCCCGGGATTTAGCAGGCATGACGCAGCTTCTGCAATGGTCGACATTAACTGCTCCCAGCAGCGGATCTGATTAACACGGTAAGTTGCAAATTTAGCCGAATGATAATTGTAAAGTCATGCAAAACTGCTGTCTTTGCTAGGCAGGTGAGGTTTTAGCTTTGTAAATTGTACTGTAGCCTCAGGTATGTTAACAGTTAACTTAGACTGCTCTCACATGGAAAGCTAAGTTGGCTAACGCTAACCAACGCTAGTTTATGCTAACGATTAAAAGTGATATTATTGAGAAAAATAGTGAAAGTAGTTTTAAAACACTTAGTAGGTATAACTAACGTTGCAGAACCGATTAACAAGGTCACTGGTGGGCGGTCGGGGTGTGGGGGTTCAGTTTGTTAGCGCTAACTTGGCTAAAGTTAGCTCACCTAAGTTATAGCAGCACATTAAGGATGGATATTAAATTCAGAAACGTATGCAACAGTTAAGTAGTTTGTGTTTAACGTAAGAGAAAGTATAACTTAAAGTTTGTGTTTTAGAGATTTAGTCCATAAGTTTTTTAATGCTGCATAGTGAATAAATTACAGATTTACAATTTATTTTAACTTAAATTACATTTACTACTGATGTTTACAGAACCATTTAAATTGTATGCACCTCATTCTAAAATGCATGTTCTTGGTCTTTAGATACCAAAGTGATTTTGTTACTGTGGATCTTCAAACTTCACATCCAGGTAAGAAAAACATTAGATACAATTACAGCTATAATTATTTGCAGGTAAGTAAAACATTGGTAAAATTGCAAACAATAGTGGGCTCCATAGAATTAACTTACATTTGATATCTGAAGATTTTTTTATGTGTGCAACAGTAAAAACAGTATAAAAATATCCTAATGCAGTTTCTTATTATCTGTCAGTCTTTCAATAAAGCTAACTGATAACACTGAATCACTGAACTGTCATTTGCCAGTGACATTACATTTGAAGAAAAAGTCAATTAAATGTAGCTTTAGCAAAAATTTAATGTAAACCTTAATGTAATGTGTAAAATGGCAATGTATTTATTTATTTATTTAATAAAATTTGTATTATGCAAAGTTTGGTGCAAAATAAAGATGACAATTAAATTATAGAATTTGTATTCTATAATTTTTATATAGCCATTTTCAAACAGTTTTAATATCTAAATTAAATACACATTCTTATGCTTTATAAGTTGCCAAAATAAACAAAAAATATAATACCTAAATTTTAACAATTCTTTGATTGACAGGAAACCACAATGACATGCACTGTTACACTGAGTAAAATCACAGTTTTCTTTAAAATTTGATAACTAAAAACACCTGGAATAATGTAATTACACAACCTCTATAACCTTTTTTTATTTTTTAAATAGAAGTTAGGTAATTTTAACTAAGGTAATTTTTAACTGATAAACTAAGGTGTTTCATCCATGCATCATTCTCACTGGACTTTTGTAACTTCACTTGTAGTTATTTTCTATTTAGTATTTAGCTATTTAATGTTGTTTGGTAGCAACCACCTGAACTCCTGTTTCTTTTTGTCTCTACCAATAGAGTTGTGAGGAATCAGAGGTGCATGCGGCTGCCTACGGGAAAAATTTGCCATCAGCCCAACACAGTTTGGATTATCATAGGACTGTCAGAGGTTTGCCAAACCTGTCAAATGCATGATGGCTCCTGTTTGGACTTACCGATGTCCTCGACTTCAAGTATCCATCAAAACTGTATACATTTGAGATGTATTAGAGACTCTTTGTGGGACTGGACATTATGCATCCAAAATCTTCATCAAAATATGCAAATCTCCTCACTGAGTTGCCTTGGATGATTTCTCAATAGGATCTGGTATTATTAATGTTTTTATTTATGTATTGTGTATGTGTAGCCACATTAATGGCCTATTTTGTAGTCACTATTAAAAGGAACATCGATTGATATTGAATACATGTTATGGTCTTTAATCCATCTTCCCATTCTTATTTAATTGTTATTGACAGGAAAGTCTGTTTATCTGTTTTTACTAGTGTATATTGTGCTTACAATAAAGAAACGAAGATTTATTTTCTGAGGTTACAGCCAGAAGTCAATTAAATTAGTTTTAAATGACATATGCATGCTCTGTAACCAATCAGCGTTCAGCTGCACGTGTAGCTCCACCTTTTGGTACCCTTTCTCCTGTTTGCTACCCTTTCAAAGGGTGCCGAAAAAGTGATACGGTATGGTTTGGTTCGGTACGCTTTTTGACAGTGACGGCCATAAAAGTGTACCAAACCGAACCGTACCGTACCACTCAGTGGAAACGGGCCATTAGGAACTGTTTACACTTGGTCACTACATGCATTTATTTTAAGAAAAAAATTATATGGGCTGGTGTAATTGTCCTCAGAAATACATACAAATTTAATCACTCAGACCACTTTACGGGGTGGTTTCCAGGTGAAACCAGACAGGTCTACAGTAAATACATCTGGTTGTTGAAACTGCATATGTAAATTTGACTGCTCCCAAAATTCAAAAACAGATCTACAGAAGAAAACAGGTCTACAAGTGCAAATGCTTAAGCAATGGAGGGCCACATGTGATCGTTTGGGATTTTTTGTTTTATTACATTTTTATTTATTCTTTTGACCATGAAATGATTAAATTAATTTGTTAAACTAATATCAGATAGCAACATTAACAACAGAGATGCAGCATGCACCTTTAGCTTATCTCTGTGAAGAGAGAGGAATAATAACAGAAAAATATAGTGCTGGGATTCTTTACAAAGGCACACTGTTTTGTTTTTGGGAGTATGTTATAGATAAGTGATTTAAGGCAAATAAAAAAAAATAACAATAGTTTTGAATGATGTCTTGCATGTATCTGTATAACAAAATTTATGTTTTTTAAAGAAATAATTAAATAAACAAACTGCTGTGTATCTGATGCTTTAGTTGATGTAACTTAGTTAAACTTGCATATAGCGCAGGTTTTGAAGATCAGAATCATATCTGTTTGGTGGAGATGCATTTATATGGTTAAATGGAAATCGATCTGTTTTCAGAAATCAAATAGCTATCAGATAAGAAAAAAAAAAATAGTAATCAGGTGTAAACAGGCCCTTAGTGTCAGCTAAGAAAAATTTACTCAGCCCTCCACTATACCCTTCTCTCTGGCCTCAGTGTTCAATGCTCTCCATGATTCATTCATTCATTTTCTTTTTGACTTAGTCCCTTTATTAATTAGGGGTGGCCACAGCTGAATGAATCGTCAAGTTATCCAGCATATGTTTTACACAGCGGATGCCCTTCCAGCCACAAACCTAACACTGGGAAACACCCATAGACTCTCGATGTCCATGATACAGTATATAATGACTTTGAGTCATCCAGGAACTTTATTCTCAGGGAGTCTTTGTCAACTACTCCAGTTACAAAAAAATTTGTGCAACAGACACTTTAAAATCCAATCCATTAGCAGCAAACCCCTGACCAAACTAACATCAAGAACAAAACTGCCTCCCCTAAGCTTTGTGTAGGACTACAACATTTAGAGGAGATATATCTTCTGGTTTTGGAGAATCTTACCCATGACATTACTCTCAAGTAACCATTGTTAAGATCCTTAAATCGAAGAAGAACTGTCATCCATCATGTTTTCCAGAACTATATTCAAGTCAATATAAATCTTACAGTGTCACTGAAATCTACTTGGCATCCATCAAAAGGTATTTTGTATCCTGATGAACACAAATCCATTAACATTCCTCCTTGTTTCTCCTTGTTAAAAGATGTCTTCTTCTTCAAGACGGCTTCTTGACTTCTACCCCAATGGGCATGGGATTTTGCCATCAATCTTCTTCCTCGTGAGCCAATACCCAGAGGTAAAATCCATCCACTCACCATTCCATTAGCTAAAGGCTTTGGAGGAGAATATTCAAGAGGCAGGGTTATATCAGGCCATCCACCTCCACTCGTGCTCCCCTGAAGATATGAACTGACATTAAATAAAGGATACTAAAATATAAATCAGTATAGTAATAATGTTTGGGTAATTATTCTTTTATTTAGCCAAGAGATCACATTGAGATATTACTACCTCTTCTTCCAGTGAGACCTGATCAAGATGACAGCACATAAAAGTTGCATACTAACCCTCACAAAAGAAATATCACAATTTGCACATCCACATTCACAAATCATAATTAAATCATGAAAAACTGCATACAAAGAAAAAGTTCTGACTAAACCCTTAAAACTATCAAGAGAATACATAACCCAGAATGAGTGCAATGATTATTCATATTAAGTGCTAATAAATTAGAAAGATGAGCTGACAATTTATCTATAATAGCCCTTGTAATAATTAAATACAAGTAGAACTTTCTCCACTGGTGCCAGTCTAATGAATAGCATAAAACTCAATGAAGCATCAATGTTTCTGCACCCATGATAAAATGTATTGCTGCATGATATACAGAATCGAATGTCCTGAGTAATGCAGCACATGTGCTGATTTACCAAGTAAATGAACACTATAATTCATTAAAGATTTACCAAGTAAATGAACACTATAATTTATTAAACCCAGCAGGCACACTACATCATAAGACGTTAATATTAAGTCACATTTAGGTCATGACGTCAGATCTTAGCCAGCGTCTGAAAATAATATTATTTTGACGTCCAATAACAACACCAAATTGCGTTGATATTTGGTTGATTTTAAGTTGTGATGGAAAATGACCAAAATCCAGCATCTGATAGATGGCATAGTGGTAACATCCACACAACGTCAAGGTGCAACATGATTAGACATTGATTTTAGGTTTACTTTGGGTTGAACATTGGATATTGACGTTGACCTGACGTTGGGTTCTGACATCAACCCGATTTTTATTTCTAAACAAAATTGGGGTACGTTGGGGTACAACATCAGTATGACATCATGTTAAAATTCTGTGCCTGCAGGGAAAGTACTCTGAACTAGTCTACTATGAGCCTTAAAAGTAAATCTATATTTTCAACAATATTAAAAGCCTAATTTAAATCTTAGCTTTTTCATTTATTTATAATTTCTATTACAGAAGTAACTGAAACTGCAATTCATTGAAGTTCTGCTTGTCCTGGCTCCATAACAGAGCAAATTTCTATTGACCCTATTTTAAAAATGGCCAACTTTACAGGAGAAAAAAAAATGTTTACAGCCTGGTACAAAGAACGATTTTAGTTCATATAGCTAATATTAGCTATTATGACAACAGTGAGAGGTGATTTTTATTAATAACTCTTCTGTTCCGTTGAGGAACAGGTGAGTGAAATTATATACTTATAAATCACATCTATAAATGTATTTGCTTTATTTAAGATAATTTATAATTTTTTCTTTAGACCTGTAATTCACTTCAGAATCTGACAAATTGCCCTACTGTAGGCTATTGAACAGTCATCTGAAATGTTGTCATAGTGTTATACCTGAATTGCATAAATAGCCTTACATTTACTAACACAGACTATATCTGAAGTGTTTGGAAGTAATTTGCATTTTCCTACTGTAGAAAAATGTCATAAGAACAATGCTTAGTGGCTCAATGTATTACAACAGTGTTTTTAAAAGTCTAGACACTTTATTGATATAGTGTAAAACCAAGCACATGTGGTCAGAAAACAAACGAGTCACAGGTAATGAAGTATTAAGAGTTTCTCCCAAAGAAAAGCACATCTAAGCAAAATGCTAGCATGCGTCTGTAGCTCCACTGCACGATCCACCTCTTTGCCCTTGTTAGGTAACCCCTGGTCAATGCAATGACGTGCGAACAAATGGCCTGTTTCCACTGAGTTGTACATACGGTTCGGTTTGGTACGCTTTTATGGTTATTTCCACTGTCAATAAGCATACCGAACCAAACCGTACCGTACCGCTTTTTTGGCACCCTTTCGAAAGGGTACCAAAAACGAGAAAGGGTACCAAAAGGTGGAGCTATATGCGCAGCCGAACACTGATTGGTTACAGAGATACGTCACGAGCTCGTGGAGCTAGACAGAATGTAAACAAAGGATCCGCCATGTTCTAATACACAGCTAAGAGATTACATGGATATTGACCCAAGCTCAAACAAACCTTGTCGTCGTCTTGATGAACAGACACAAAGCTAAGAAGAACAAAATCTGCCATGTCCTGTTGTTGCTTTACGAGCCTGTCTAAAAGTGCGAGTGGTATTCGCTTTCTTCCGGTAGCTCACGATCACGTCTACTGTATATGTGATATAACGAAGTTCTTGAGCTGATAATAATAAAGTGTGCGTGATTATTGAAGTGTATCCATCATCTGATTCATTCAGAAAGAACAGGACAAGTGTAAGAGTGAAGCGCGGGAAGAAAAAGAGAAGCCCGGCAAAACACAGGAGCAAAAGTGTTTTAGCAACCTGAATCAACAAACTGCCATGTTTACATTCACCTTTTGGACTATTATGAACTGGGAATGACAAAATTACTCTCTAACAGAGTTTACATGTGCTGGTGAAGATTACAGACACAGATGAGAGGTTTGCACTGACTGTGGGCAAATATTGCGTGTGTTTTTGAACTTAAATAAGTACTAAATGTATGATGTGTGTAGTTTTTCTGTAATTAATATTATATCGGAGACTGTAAGGGGCTGTATGTGTTCATGCGCAAAGTCCAAAGCGCAGGGCGCAAACGCATTAAGGGCGTGTCAGAATCCTCTTTTGCTATTTTATGGACGAAAAAATCCACTTTGAGCCGTGGTGCATGGTCTTACAGGTAGAGGGCTTATTCTCTTTATGAGTTATGGGTGTGTTTTAAGAATAAACCAATCAGAGTCTTATCTCCCATTCCTTTTAAGAGCTAGTTGTGCCACGCCATAGCGCATTTGCTATTTACATCGCAGACTTTATAAGTGGATAAACTGAACACTTCACTAGAGAGTAAACACTTAAACAGCATCTACAGCGCGAGAATGAGAGATGAGCCTCCAAATTGTTTACTTCTGCTTTGACTCTAGTGGATAAGGAAACATGTTGTACACAGACATCCATTAGCCTTTAAATGATTAGTTTTGTTTGTTAAGCGCAAAGATTTGTTTCTAAACTATTTCTAAATTTAGTTCTAATTTCCAGGAAACTAATAAATGAACAATAATAACGAAGTGTGCTCAAATAACTGAGATATATCCAAATACACATGCTGTGCCCCATATGGTCTAAAACCTGACAGGTGGACAAATCTAAGCTTGTTTTTAATAAAACAAATATAAATATGCATATAATAAATAATACTGCTAATAATGATAACATTATACAGAAGCAAATTGTTATGAATAAACTGAAAAAGCCCCCCGAGATGAAGAAGGCATGAATGTATGGTTTTTATATTTATGTAGTCTAGAAAATAATAATTTTTGTAACATTTTAATCCTTTAATTCGTTTTGATTTGTAAATATATACACCCTGTGTGTATTAAGCAATGTGTAAGTTAGGTGCACAACTAACGCGCTCTGTGCTGGATAATAGACTAGCTTTGATCCGGTTTATTGAACAGTCTATTTAAGTTCTTCAAAATTGCAAATTTTTTGAACACAATGCATGGGCGTTGTGTTTTAAGAACTCTGGTGCATATAATGGACTGTGGCTGGGTCAGGGACTTTTTGCTTTGAGAAAATAGAAGAAAACTATAGTTCAGGTAACTATCTTGGTATTTCCTGAATTTCGTGTTTCCAGTATTGCTAGTGCTGTGACCCGAAATGTTTGGAGCTTCCTTACCTCGATCATTACTTTTAGCTGCTGAAGGCGAATAATTATTTGGACAAATTTGTCCATTTTGGTCTACCAGGGGATAAAATGAACTAAAGCAACATGACAGTTATCCTAACTGTCCACTGCAAATTTTTTTTTTAAATATGACACGACCCCCCACAGAGCTCCCTGAGGCCACCTTGTGGGCCGGGACCCCCCTGTTGGTAACTGCTGCCTTAGGCCCCGTTTACACTAGTGCGTTTTAGTTTTAAAACGACGTTTTAGAATGAAAACGATCCGCGTCCACACTCGCGTTTTACCCAGCGTTTCTGAACTGCTCTCCGTCCACACCAAAACGCTGAAAACGCACATCACGTGACCACACACACACACTTTGGCAATCGCTGGAGCCCATCTACCCAGATGAGAGCTCTGCTAGTCGGACTTCTCATCAAGCATCTCCCGCTGGATCTAATCTCACTATATTTATTAAACGTGATATTTCATTCATCTTGTTGTCTTTATCTAACATCATATTCCCTGACTTTGGTCATTGGAATCTATTACTTGTTCTCAGGTAACGTGTTTTGGCTGAGCGCAAAGATAAGTTAATGATTAATGTAACCAGGTAGCCTACATTCTGTATATTGACTGATCGCTTGCCTTTATTTCCTATAATGTATAAACTTATTGTATGTTATACTTTTATAATGGCCATTATCGATTATTAAAACTGATATTCAGCAAAAGAGAGGGTATATGTTTCGTATTTTCACTGAAATTGAAAGGAGGCAGTTGTTATCGGCTCCGTTTTGTTATAAATATCCACACAGTGAAGATGACGCTCATATATACAGCATGGCGCCTCAACATTTCTGCTGTCTGTTTAGTTGTTAATATTAAAATAAAAATAGGCAGTTCCTTATATCAAGTTTACATTTTATTGTTGAGAAAGTGAAACAACGTAGCCAGGGTGATGTGAATGAAGTTATAAAGTACACTGTTCCCTGTGAAGATTGACGCGTGTCTTCGGTATGTTTTCCATATCAAACTGAGAAGAAGAGATGCAGCCTTGAACAAACTTGCGAAGTCTGAACTTACACGGAGAAGATTCAGGACTGAACTGTGTGTTAGGCTACTTAATATTGAGGAAAAGCCCCAATCAGAGAGGCGAATGTCTGCAGCCCCGCCTCCGTTTTCAGATGTCTCCGTCTTTCCCCATCCACACTGAGGCGGAGCAGCAGCGTTTCAGAATGAAAATGGCCTCTCCAGCGTTTTCGAAACGCTCCGTTTTCGGCGCTCGAGAACTCCGGCGTAGTGTGGACGGATGGCGTAACCGTAGCAAAACTTATGCGTTTTCAAACTAAAACGCATTAGTGTAAACGGGGCCTCAGTCCGACTACTGCTTAAAATCATATTGCTCTTAAGAACTTTTCTGCTTGTTATACTTAATTAATATTTAGCAGTATCACTGTTTTACTGTTTCTAAATAAATTTAGCCCTAATGTTTTTTTCAAAAACATTAAAGAAAACATACTGATGTCCATCTTTTAACTAGTGCATATTGTGTAATAGCTTTTATAAATGTGGCCCACATACAGTTTATATAAACAAAAACATGTCAAGGTTCAATATGAAATAGAACTGAAATGGTAAATCTGGTGGTTTAGTTTTCTAGATGTTTCTTCTTCTTCGACTCTGGCTTTACACGGCTTTCTTGAATCTTTCTTAAACACCCACCCACAGAGTGGATGATTGGAGCAGACCTCAACCTATTACGCCTGTCAGGCTCCATCTGCACATTCACACAACATTATTTCACCATCTGTGTGTTGTTCCATCCAAACGCTTGAGTCTGTAAGGCTTTCTGAAGCTTACAAGATGCAGCGATACTTAGTGACAGTGCAAAGAGACAAATATCACTTCAACTTCAAAATCACATAAACACAAAAAACATGAAAACACACTTTTTTTTTTTTTTTTTAGAACATGAACATACACTGTTATGATAAATTACTGTATGTGCTAATGCAAGTGTGAGTGTGAGATGAGATGACTGTTATATCTGAGTCAGCATCTCACATTTCTTGTGCTACATTTCTTGCACATGCCCTTAAAGGAATGTTTTAGGTTCTAGGTTTCAGTTTTTAACTGTCAGTCACAACACATTGAAACCCATAACAAACGAGTTAACGAGTTAAAGTTCTCATGCTAATATTCATATATAAGACAAGTCATATTCTATTAGACATGGAATCCTAGTGAAAACATGGAACCAGAAGTAAAAGAAAATTGGGTGTTTCACTATAAGTTATATAAAAAAAGCTTTTTTTATGCATGATCACTTTCTTTCTTTCGTCTTTGCACCACTCTTTCAGAATACAATGGAAGGATGCAGAGAAAAGATGTAAGGATGGAGGAATTGAATCAAGCAAAATTAAATATGTTTGCTTCTTTTATCGCCACTTCAAAGCATCATCATGTAATGAAGGCTCTACACCACTGGTTGAAATCTTTAAAGTAAGAGTCTTGAATATTAGAGATATTATTTTATATTGTAATAGTTTTGTCTGCCACAAAATACCACACTATTTATGATGTTACAAGTTAGTACTTTAGCACGTACAGAAGCTGATCAGGGATCAGTTTATTGTACGGAGCGTGTCTGTCAGTCAGCGCTTATACATGCATTCACTGGTTCAGAGGTAGCATATGAAAGGCAATGATCGACGCACAGATTTAATGTTAAGAAAGTGGGATAGAATGGTAAAATACAGGAGAATTTCGGCAAAAATAGGAGGGTTTACATGAGTGAAGTGAACAGGAAGTGTTTGTGGAGAAACAGTTTTGCGAGAGAACGCAAAACATCTTTGCGAGGGAACGCAAAACATCTTTGCGAGATAACGCAAATCTTTGCGAGGGAACGCAAAACTTTGCAAGAGAATGGAAAAACCTAAACATATATTTTCCTCCCAGGCATTTTTTTCTTTCACCCATTTTTTTTCCTCCTACCCATTTTTTTTTTTTCAACCAGCCAATTTTTTTTTTCTCCTCCACTACGTCCTTTCCGGGTCTCCGTACATTTTTGACTCATCCGTTGGTCTTATTTTTATGTAATCCATGCTCAATTTCATCCTTTCTTCCATTGTATTATCTTCTCTTCACTCACATGCTCAGTCCTCAGTCCTAGATTCAAACAGTGCTACAATTTATAAGCAGTTATGCAGGTTTGCACTATACAATGTTAGAAAGACCAGGGTTCACAGCTTCTGGTCCAAGCACTTGCCATTTCTTCACTGGACTATTGTAATGCTCTCCTAGCTGGAATTCAATCATCTGCTTTGGAAATTCTCCAAATGATTAAAAAATGCTGCAGCTCTTCTGGTCACACCTATTGTATATTACAGTTTTTCTTGTTTGCTTTGACCTGGTTAAAGAAACTAAGTTCCACTTCATTTTTATTTTCACTATCCCAGCAGAGCAGAAGACCGGTCTTGCAAATGTGTAAACTCTTTCTCATTGGGTTGACACATTTTCCACACCATTTTTCAAAACAGCTAACACGGATGTCATTCAAGCAGTCATTCATTGTTTTATGTCTTCATTGTTTTAGTTATGGTAACCAAATAGAAACCATCTATTCCTAACCATTAGAAACTACCAACATCAATGTGAATTCACTGAAGCACCGGATTGACACTCCTTCACACAAATCTTCAATAAGCAATCAGTCTGCAAACCTTATAAAACGGTGGAAGGTCTGTGTTGTTCTGTGCCAGCATGGATGAAGGAGGTTAATAGTGGCTATATCTTATACTCCCAATAGATTTGACTGTATATTAGTTTACATGTGTTTTCTTTAATATTTACACTATTTTATTACTTTTGTCTGTTTTTACAGTATTTCAGTTTTCATACGCAGTTTGAAAATTGTCATGAATTCAATATAAATGTAATCAAAGCATTTCTTATTCTGGATGCAATTCTTTGCAAAAAGGCAAATTTGACAGCTCAAATAGAAAGACAACAAATGGCATTGGCAATAGGCTACAATGACAAGCAATGGTGGTGCACTGAGTTCTGTATTTTGTATTTTGTTGTCCGTTGTGTAATGATTAATTGAAAGAGCTCATATACCTGTTTGCAAGTTCTGTTGTTTGAAGGTAAAACTAGCTTTTGTTGCATATGTTAAATGTTTTGACACGGTATGTGCCTTTTGCAAGCAAAATGTGTCATTTTAACCATGAGTGCCGCTGTTTAGGCCTGTGTGTTAACTGTTTTGAAAATGTGGAGTTTCAGTTGACAACTACATCCAAGCAATCGAGAAAAACTGTAATGTTTGTGCACTGGCTACTGGTTCAATCTCACATCAAATTAAAAAAAAATTGATACTTACATACAAAAAAGCTATATGATCTGCAACTGTTTACAGCTTTTTTTAGGCAGCGACAGGGTTTCAACCAATTACTAGAAGATCAACTGTTGCCTCATTAGAACTATCCGACAAGGATAACAACATTTTAAACTATTTGCAACTGCCAATGAGTGTATATGGCATGGTAATGTGCATCACAAAGTGTGTTGTGATCACAGTAAATTTGTTTTTACTCTAATTTTTTTGCACTGCAGAATAGAGACTTGGCCAAATAGGAGAGGTAGGCGTTATATGTGACATATGAGAACTTGTGGCCAAATCAGATTAAGGAAAAAATATTAGTGCAACATGTAAAGTTTCATACACTGGACAATCAGTGAAATGTCTCAGTTTTTAAAATTGATTTCAAGATTCTGAAACAGGTAAGAAGTACAAAAATGATGGCTCTAGTAGAATCATCAGCAACAATACTAAAGAAAATAATGTTGACATTTACCTTAAGATATCATCCATCTATTGTCTATCATTTATCCAGGGCAGGGATGGGGTATCAGCTGCAAAAAGTAAACCCCAGACTTCACTCACCCTGACACTTCCTTTAGTGCCTACTGGGAGTACACAAGGCATTTCTGGCCAATCAGATATTCATAGTTTCTCCAGCATGTCCTAGGTTATCCACTTAACCTTCTCCCAGTGGGTCAAGTCTGAAAAAACATGCTCGAGCCACCTCACATGGCTAGCTCCTCACTCTATCTCTATGCCATCCTGTGAAGGAAGCTCATTTTCAGCCTCTTTCAGCATCACACTCAGCAGCAAACTATCCGAATGCATGCTGAAAGGTCCAGGTCTAATGGGCAACATCATCTGCAAATAGCAGAGATGAAATCTGGTGTCTCAGAACCAGATCCCCTCCAGCCCAATACTTCACCTAGAAGGTCTATGAACCTTTTGTCTATACAAATATTGAAATATTGAACTGATGACAAATAGCAGCCCTTCTGGAGTCCAACATGCACAGAGAACAAGTCTGATTTATTGCAATGTGAACCAATTTGAGGCTTTCTGGTCATACAAAGACCATACAAAGACCAGAAAGCCTAGAGGCCATAGAGACCAGACTCTCATACTCTCAGAGTACCCTCCACAGAATGCATAGAAGGGTAAAGTCAAAAGCCTACTCAGAGTCCACAAAAACATGTGGACTGGCCAGGTGAAATCTCAGGTTAAATGGCTAAATTGGAACAGCAATTGGTAACACTTTATATTATGGAAAACTTAGTTAAAGATAGATAATGTATTTACTAACATTGCAAATAAAAAACAATAGTTGTACATCATTTATTTACATCATTGCATATTGTAGGCATTCTCTCATCAAATAAATAGAGTACTATTCGTTTTACTAAAACAATACAAAAATGCACTGAAAATCCTTCAAAATATTCTGGCCAATTAATTGAACCATAGGCAGTAGATTTTTTCTTCGGTGTACTTAGAACTTGTCAGTTTAAATCTACATTAAAGTTGCTGCATTACCATACACCTGACACAAACATAATTTAAATATTCAAATCCTCTAAACAATTGTTAACCAGAATTGGGAACATCTGGGTACAAATGGCTATGAAGAATGGCTATGGTCATTTTAGTCTGCCTGTCTCTCCTTTATCCTGAGGTTGAAGTTGAGGTTGAAACCTTGAGGTTGAATAATTGTTTTTTCATCCTTGTAATTAAGATGTAATCTACAGTAAAAACCGCTATTGAAATAAGAGTGATTACACTGTGACATGACATGGCACAGGTTATCAATGTCGGGACAGAAATGGGTTTTATTATAAATGTAAATATATATATATATATATATATATATATATATATATATATATATATATATATATATATATATATATATATATATATATATATATACAGTTGAATTCAGAATTATTAGCCCACTTTGATTTTTTTCTTTTTTAAATATTTCCAAAATAATGTTTAACAGGGCAAGGAATTTTTTACAGTATATCTGATAATGTTTTTTTTTCTTCTGGAGAATGTCTTATTTATTTTATTTCAGCTAGAATAAAAGCAGTTTTTAATTTTTAAAAAAACATTTTAAGGACAAAATTATTAGCCTCTTTAAGCTATTTTTTACCGACTGTCTACAGAACAAACTATCATTATACAATAACTTGCCTAATTACCCTAACCTGCCTAGTTAACCTAATTAACTTAGATAAGTCTTTAAATGTCACTTTAAGCTGTATGGAAGTGTGAAAAATGTCTAGTAAAATATTATTTACTGTCATCATGGCAAAGATAAATAAATCAGTTTTTAGAAATGAGTTACTAAAACTATGAAAATTTGTTGAAAATAACTCCAGTAAATCTCTCTATTAAATAATAATAATTCTGTATATATATATATATATATATATATATATATATATATATATATATACAGTTGATGTCCCCATTTTTTCCCCTAATTTCTGTTTAACTAAGAGAAGATTTTTTTCAGCACATTTTTAAACATAAGAGTTTTAATAACTCATTTCTAATGACTGATTTAATTTTATTTTTGCCATGATGACAGTATATAATATTTGACTATATATTTTTACTAAATGTCTACTAAAAATCATACTAAATGTTTACTATTTTAGGTCCGTTAGAATTACCTAAATGATTTAAATTTGCTAAATGCCAAAATAATGAGAGTATTTTTAATTTATTTTAAATTTTTTTCTTAATTATTTCTAAACAGTCTATAAAGTTTATATACATTTCCTTGCTGTATATATATATATATATATATATATATATATATATATATATATATATATAATTTTTAAGAATTTTTGGCCCATGACAGAATTGGTGTAACTGAGACAGATTTGTAGGCTGTCTTGCACAAAAAAAAAAAATGCCCACAAATTTTCTATATGATTAAGGTCAGGGCTTTGTGATGGCCACTCCAAATCATTCACTCTGTTATCCTTAAAGCACATTTTAACTAATTTGGCAGTATGCTTAGGATCATGGTGTACTTTTGATGTACTTGATCATGAATTATTGCTTGAAAAATTAAGATGTTATAAATTTACTTCTCAAACTGTGCGTTGGTTTAAAAGTTATCTGACTAGTAGGAGGCAATGTGTATTCTATAATGGAAGTTATTCGGAGGTGAAAGAGTTGCAATGTGGTGTGCCTCAAGGAAGTTGTTTAGGACCATTGTTATTTTCTATTTTTACTAATGATCTTCCTCTGGTTTTAAAGCAAGCAAGGGCAGTTATGTACGCAGATGATACAACATTATATTTACCAGCGGTATCGATAGAAAAATTATCTGCTGATTTAGATGAGGAGTTACAATTATTGGTAAAGTGGGTACAGAATAATAAGATGGTTTTAAATTTCACAAAAACCAAAAGTATTGTGTTTGGATCAAACTTTCAATTTAAATGTAAACCACAGTTAAATTTGTCTGTAATGAGTGTGCCTATTGAACAGGTAGAGGAAATTAAGCTTCTTGGAGTTCTTCTTGATAGTAGGTTAAAGTGGTCAAAACAGATTGATAAAATGGTAATAGTTATGGGGAGAGGTTTATCAATTATTAAGAGATGTGTTGAATTTTTACCACAGTACTGTATTTCTCAAATTGTTCAGGCAATTGTTCTTTCTTATCTAGATTACTGTCCAATGGTATGGTCGAGTGCATCAAGTAAAGACTTAGATAAATAAGACTTAGTCCAGAATAGAGCAGCACGACTCATTTTACACTGCAATAGAAGAGTTAATATTATGAAAATGCATAAAACTTTAGGTTGGATATTGGTGAAGGATAGGGTAATTGTTTCTCTGCTGTGTTTTATAAGAAATATTTCTGTGTTAAAAGTTCCAAGTGTATTGTACAATCAACTTTTGTTTAGTAATGTTAGTCATCATTTTAACACCAGGCATGCATTAAAAGGAAATTTTTTGCTTCCCATTTCAAAAACTAATGCAAAGCAACGTACCGTGATGTATAGAGGAATGAAAATATGGAATGAATTGCCGTCAGACATTACATGCTTTGTAACAAGTAAAAGGAGGTTTAAAAAATCATTTAAAAAATATTTAATGGAACAATATTAAGTGGATTGTTGATTTGGATGTTATGTATGAATTTTGTATTTTAATGTTTTTATTAGTCTTTGTTGTTGTGTATTAATGTAATTTTGTGTTATGTTCGATGGACCCCAGGAAGAATAGCCACTACCTTGGTAGTGGCTAATGGGGATCCTGATAAATAAATAAAATAAAATAAAAATGGTCTGTTTGGAAGACCCATTTGTGGCCAAACTTTAATTTCCTGGTTGATGTCTTGAGATGCTGCTTCAGAATTTCTACATAATGTTCTTTCTTCATGATGCCATCTCTACTGTAAAGTGGACCAGTCCTTCCTGCAGCAAAATAGCCCCACAACATGATGCTGCCACCCCCATACGTCACAGTTGGGATGGTGTTCCTAGACTTCCAAGCATTCCCCTTTGTCCTCCAAATGTAACACTAGTCATTATGGCCAAACAGTTAAATTTTAGTTCCATCAGACCACAGGACATGTCTCCAAAAATATTCTTATAATATTTTCCTAGAGTAATTTATCAAATTGTAATCTGGCTTTTTTTTTTTTTTTTTTGGATTCTGTCTTGTTGATTTTCCCATGTTGTTACAAAAGGAAGCAGTGCATTTGAGGTTTTCCTTAAATACTGTTCTACAGTTGTGCCTCCAATTAACTGAAATGTTGTTAATTAGCCAATCAGAGATCTCCAAAACATTGACACCATCATCTGAACTTTTTCAGAGGCACAATAATCTTATTGTATGCAAAATTGACTTTTAAAAAAAGGAATAACATTTTTTTCCAAAAATATTTCTCATTATTCTGCTATAAAGCATAACAGAAACATATTTGATAATCCTAACTCACCTAAAAGTGAAAAAGTTTAGTCACATTAACATTTGACTTTTTTAATGGTTATGTGCCTTTTTATACAGTGTATGTAAACTTCTGATTTTATTTAAAATAAACATTTTTTTTCTGTAATGGATTGCTGCATAGATATACATTAACTGTATAAGTGTAAACATACACTTGTTAGTGGAATGTTCCCAATGTAAATTAACCTGTCTTGAACCTAGAACATTCATTTAATTACAAATCCAATCAAAATGTCATTATTGGCTTTTTACAAAAGCAATTAAAGTGCTTTCCTCATCATGCGTAAATTACAGCAAATTTAATCATTACAGCAAAAAATAAATAAATAAATCTCAATTTCTCTACATAGGGCATCTCACCACATAACTCCATTCATTTCAAGTAAAGTGCAATTTTATTCCATGTTGGTGCAATCAGAGTGGAAAGCTGGGCTAACATCGCTTGAAATATTGCTACATAAGAGGCAAGGGAAATCATTATTTGCTGATAGCATGAAATGCATGCTGATATCTGCTAATATGAATTCTGTGAATCTGATTTTTCATACAGCGATTATTACATGGAGGGAACATGAAAGAGAACTCACAGAAAATTAATCCTGGTGGAGAACCCACGCCTCGGGCATGGAGTGAGTGTACGTGAGAAAGATATACATGAAGAGAGGGGAAAAATACAGTGAGAGACAGTGTGTCAAAGAGCCAGCAAAGGATGATGGGAAGTTTTGATTGATTCATATTATGTTGCACACCACATTCCTGTACAATTTTACAGAGACAATTCAAATTAATGAATAATGGTCATTATTTAATTATTATTTTGATAATTATTATTGTTTTCTACTCACCCTTATTCTGTTCTAAACCAGTATGCTGTTGTATGCTAATGAAAATGAGGACAAACATGTATACAAACACATGTGTGTACACAAGATATTAATCTACATATGCTGCAGATATTCCCACCGTCAATGTCACTATTTTTCTCCATATTCTTCACCCTTTAGCTTATCTTTCCAATCTTTGTTTTTGAAAATCACTCACACTCAGCCACATACACACACTGCCAAATCCCTAGTGGGCTGGGTTCCATATTCAACAGCCATAAAGCCAGCATTTAGAAAATCAAACAGGGCTGAAATGAATTATCAGTGCTTAAACATCCACAAATACCTGGGTAAGATAAGGCTCTGGGCAAAAATGCCACTGAAAAACACAAATCCCAGACACATAAATGTTACAAAAAATAAACTTGCATCTTTTATATTATTGTATACAATTTTTTTTAGTGTTCTATACACCAATGGGTTTAGTGGCTTTTGAGACACTTTGTCACTATCTTAAATTAAATATTTAGGTCATACAAATTAACTAATAAATAAATATATACATAATACATAAATAACTACATGAATACATCTCACTCACTGAATGTTCATGCACAGCAATTTTATATTTTAAAACAAAAAGAGGTTATTTCAAAGGACATTTGCACCAAAAACATGTGTGATATTAAGACACAAGCCAGAAAACAATCTAAATCTTTCCATAATGCCCTTTAGTGTGACACTTCTCATATAGTATTTCCACAACCTTAACATTACCTCACAAATGCTTATTTATTTAAACACTTTATTCATTTTACTTTATCAACATTTAAGGGAGAAAATAAATTGTTTATTAATAATTAAAATTATGTAAAGAAATTATTAGTATTATTTTTGGGGACATATTAATTGTAGTAGCCAACCAATAATTAAATAAAAAAAATATTTGCATATCCCTTTTCAAAATAAATGTTTTGCTAAAGCAATTTCAGAAGGAATTGCAAGACTGGGAGGAGGAACTCCTTAAGGTGCTTAAGTCGATGGGAAAGAAGGTTTAAGGCAGGGCTTATATACACCACAAAATACAAATCTTTGCTAATGAAAGCAAAATCTCAAAATTATAATTTAGGTAAAAAATATTTCAACATTCCAAAGTCAGACAGCTCTTTTTTGTTTGTTTGTTTGGTTTATTTTCATATTTCCATGTGTCATTTACAACCTGCTTGAATGATGTGTGTGCCACAGTGTACCAGCAGGTGTGGTGTTTGGTATCCAGATGTAATTGCATAACATACGTTTTGTAACATGTTCATTTACCAATAAATAAAAACCGTTTCACAATATATGCTTTCTCACATGTATGATTTCATGCATGCATGAGGACACTTACCTGCTCTTTTGGCAGGCAGCACAGATGTAGCCCCTCTCGCTCTGGCTGTAAGAGCAGCAAGATTTGCAGATGTTGTAGTGGCAGTCCAGACACTGGCGCTTTGGGTTGAGCAGGAAGGTGAAGGGAGAGCAGCAACGGATGCAGCAGTGCTCGTTGAACTTGTGCTGCTTAGATAAAAGCAAACAGCGACTGCCCTCCTCCTCCAGCTCCTGCTTCATTTCACTACACAGAGAGACAGGAGGGATTGCAGGGGAGGGATTGGAGGAGAGCGAATGAGAGGGGGAAGGGGAGGGGATAAAGAGAGAGGAGGGGGATGCGAACAAGGGGATGTAGCAAGAGAGAGAGAGGGAAAGAGAGAGAGAGGGAGAAGGTGAGCAAGTGCATCTGAAGGAGAGGTTGAAGGCGCACAGTCATGCAGAATAATTAGAGATGCTGTGAGGAATGAAAAATTTAAGACTATAATTCTGGAGAAGTGTGGGGTGCAAGGATACAGCCTTTGACTTTTCACTTTCTACTTTTTATTTAGATTTAAGTTATGAGTTCATCATACATAGAGTACATTTTTAGCACATTGTTTTTTAAAAATAGCATGTAAACATGATTCATTTTAAAAACAATGTGTGTTTTTTACAATTGCAGAATTATCAAATATTCTAAAACTTAGCGCTCAGGCAGGGCTGGCTTATGTCTAAAATGACCCACATGCACACATACACTTTTTACACAGTACTGTATGTATACTCATATTTATCTGTTGGTACCTTTATTAAGATGTAAACAAAATATATGAAATTTGTAAAAAAAAACAAAAACAAAAAAAACATAGGCAATGCGGTGGCGCAGTGGGTAGCACATTCGCCTCAAAGCAAGAATGTTGCTGGTTCAAGCCTCGGCTGGGTCAGTTGACGTTTCTGTGTGGAGTTTGCATATTCATGTTTGTGTGGGTTTCTTCCGGGTGCTCTGGTTCAAAGACATGCAGTACAGGTGAAGTGGGTAAGTTAAAATTTACTGTAGCGTATGAGTGTGTATGTGTTTCCTAGTGATGGCTTGCAGCTGGAAGGGCATCCGCTGCGTAAAAACATGTGCTGGATAAGTTGGTGCTTCATTCCGCTGTGGCGACCCCGGATTAATAAAGGGACTAAGCCGAAAAGGAAATGAATGAATGAGTGTAAGAAACATAGGCCATTCTGAAATCGTAGCCATACGTTTCTGAAGATCGCAAATTATTTAGCCAGAGCTATGTATGGCTGCATTTCATCTTTAAAACTAATGCTATGGGGCGGTAGGATGGCCTTTTCTCGCTTACCAGCTGACCGCTTACCTACTTATGGAGAGCTTTTCCGCAGTTACCATTTTGTCTGGTAACTCGACACGTACATCAGCAGATTGGAGATACAAAATGGAATTGACCCCACAATGCGGTTCGATTTTTGTAAACAAAGGTTCCAGAAAGCAGGTGAGACAAAAACAGAAGCCAAAAAAATAAAATAAACAAGTAAATAACAGGGTAGGAATAAAGTAAAATCTATAAACGTGGTAAATGGGCTTTTCTTTTCCTGGATTGCTTTTCAAAACACTGCAGTTGGTGATGAAGTGATGCAGTAGGTAGACCTGTCGCTTCACTGCAAGAAGGTCACTGGTTCGAGCCTCGGCTGAGTCAGTTGGCATTTCCGTGTGGAGTTTGCATGTTCGCCCTGCGTTCGCATGGGTTTCCTCTGGGTGCTCCGGTTTCCCCCACAGTCCAAAGACATGCGGTACAGGTGAATTGGGTAGGCTAAATTGTTTTTAGTTTATAAATGTGAATGTGTGTGTTTGGATGTTTCCCAGAGATGGGTTGCGGATGGAAGGGGATGTGCTGTGTAAAAATGTGCAGGATAAGTTGCCGGTTCATTCCGCTGTGGCGACTCCTGATTAAAAAAAGGGACTAAGCGGAAAAGAAAATGAATAAATGAATGAACATTGCGATTGGGTTTAGGGAAGTGGGTGTACGGGTCAATCGCTGCTTTTTAAAATACTATTGGTTGGGTTTAGGTAAGAAGGAGGGTGGGGAACAGTCAGTTGGTCAGTCAGTCAGTAAACCAATCAGTCAGTCAACAGTGGTCTCTGGTAGATTTACGTGTGAACAGCAGGCATGAATGAAACTTGTGATAGAAATTTGAGATCTGAAAAAGTGTACATTTGCAAAAAAAAAAAAAGCAAAAAAAAAAAAAAACATAGCTTCTGGGATGTATATTGCACTCTTCAGAAATGTATATAATAAAGGGGTATATTTTTAGAATGAGCCTAAGTTGAAAAAAAAACAACAATTGTACTCAAGTAAGCATATTTAGTTGATCCTGGAACACAATTAACGTACAAACCTAATCACTATCCCTATACCTAACCCTAGCTATTTGTTATTCCCACAATCAGAGGCAATTGATAGTCACCAACACTGATTTTAAGCCTAAAAATCCCTAAACTCTAACTGACTAATTGAAACTGTATTGCAGGATCACCAAAGATGTTGATCTAGGAGCATGTGGCACTTTATAACATCTGGTTCTGCCAGCTGATGGGGGACCAAGTAGCAGTTTGCTTTTACAGCTGTTAAAACAATGCAAGGCTTGTCACATGCAAGTATATAACACTGCAGCCCAGAGACTTCAATATAGGAGGGACCTATACGGCCAGTAGGTTGGATTATGGCTAGAAGGGATACAGATGTGATTTTGTAAAACAATAATTACTGTTTTACAATAAGTTAAGGGTTAGGTGAAGGTTTGAGGTAGGTGTAGACGTTCATAAAACTTGATATGTTGAACTCCATGTCATGTAAGGCAAGGCAAGGCAAGGCAAGTTTATTTATATAGCACATTTCATACACAATGGCAATTCAAAGTGCTTTACATAAACAAGAATAAAAGAAACAAGTAAAATAAAAATAAAAACAAATAATAAAAATGCATAAAAACAAAACAAAACATAAAAACAGGTAAAATGTGATATGAAAGAATGAAGAAGAAGAGAAAAACATGATAGTGCAATCTGTCGGACGCAGCACAGTGCTCATTCAGTAAAGGCACAGCTAAACAGATGTGTCTTCAGTCTTGATTTGAATGTGCCTAATGTTGGAGCACATCTGATCATTTCTGGAAGCTGATTCCAGCAGCGGGGGGCATAGTGGCTGAAAGCCGATTCACCCTGCTTTGACTGAACTCTTGGAACTTCTAGTTTATATGATCCTAATGATCTGAGTGATCTGTTAGGTTTGTATTCAGTGAGCATATCTGTAATGTATTTAGGTCCTAGGCCATTTAGTGATTTATAGACCAGTAATAATACTTTAAAATCTATTCTAAATGTAACTGGGAGCCAGTGTAGAGACCTGAGAACAGGTGTGATGTGCTCTGATTTTCTGGTTCTGGTTAGAATTCTGGCTGCAGCATTCTGGATGAGCTGCAACTGTCTGACTGTCTTTTTAGGAAGACCAGTGAGGAGTCCATTACAGTAATCCACCCTGCTGCTGATAAAAGCATGAACAAGTTTTTCTAAATCTTCACTAGAAACAAAGCATCTGATTCTTGCTATGTTTTTGAGATGATAGTATGCTGATTTACTGACTGCTTTGACATGACTATTGAAACTCAGATCTGACTCCAGAGTCACACCAAGATTCTTGACCTTATTTTTTGTCGTTTGACCTTTAGTGCCAAGGTACGCATTTACCTTGAGAACCTCATCTTTGTTTCCAAACACAATCATTTCAGTTTCCTCTTTGTTTAACTGAAGAAAGTCCCAAGAGGTTTATATAGCCCACTTCCCATTTAGAGCTGGCTCTAACCTCCCTTTATACCCAACTGGATGCCATGAGTGGTAATGAGCAACACACTACTCTTGAGTTCCACAAAGAGTTTCAGAAGAATACAAAAACATAGCTAGAAAAGTAATAAACATAGATGAACCAAGAAGGTCACTGGTTTAAGTCCCAGAAAGAAGACTATCTGTGTGGAGTTTGCATGTTCTCCCTATGTTTGTGTGAATTTGCTACATTCTCCTGCACAGACATGTGGTATAGGTAAATTGTATAAACTAAACTGGTAGTAGTGTATGAGTGGCCATCAGTATTTTGCAGGTAAAACATATGCCAAAGTAATTGGTAGTTCATTCTGCTGATAAATCAGCGTCTATGCCAATGGAAAGTGAATGTGTGAGTGATTTAGGTGAAAGTTTGCATATTAATGTAGTATACATTTTGGAACAGCTTTTGTTTAGGGAAAGCATGATGTCATTATGATTAAAATGCTACCTACTGTATATAGTTCAAAGGTCAACCAGGCCAATGGGAAAAGTTCATATTTTCCAACATAAAGAAATGAAGAAAAACATATTTGGTTCCATTAAACTCTTCCATGTATAGCCATGCGTTTCAGAAAGAGGTTAGAACCAATATTACATACAGTGGGGTTTAGTTAATTATAGTTAATTGTGAAAAGGTTATTTATAAGACACTGTAAATCAGTGTAGATTAGATGAAATTTAGAGGATTTAGAAAACCCATGGATACATTTGAATTCATGATTGCAATGTGCACAATATATAAATATAACAGCTCACTGTTTTTCAAACATTATTTTTAATAAACCATTAGAATCAGTGATCTCTATTATCAATACTGAAATGCAACCCCAATTGGTACAAGTAGTTAGTAAAAGTAGCCTGCCATGTTAACTTCTGTCTCAGCCAATGGGGTGATCTGAGGATATAATGATGTGAATTGTGTGGTTTGAGGACAGCCTGTCTGGAAGAAAAAAACAAAAAACAAAAAAACAAGTGCAATTCTGTTTGGTGCCACTGGAGGTAAATAAAGCCCATAGACTGTGAAAAAGATAGATGACACATATCCAATTCCTTCCACTATAAAAGTGAATGAAAAATGCCTAGACATGGCTGCTGTCAGCTTTTAGTCAGAGTCTGCGCAGTAGTGATTGTGAGCAGGGGTCACAGCATCAAAAGCACACAATCATGGTACCACATCCCTTTTTTTTGTCATCAAATAACAGAATAAATACAATCAAGTTGTTAAGATCCATCTAAAATGATGGATGTTAAAGGAATTTTAAATATGTTAACATTTTGTTTAAAAGATAAAATTGTCTCTTAAGTTGTTTTAATGGTGAATATGTGTTATGTTCATGGGTGTTTGTGACTGTAAACTAATTTGTTCTTGCTTTCAAACAATTTTTTTATGTATTTTTTCCACAGATTCAATTAGTGTATATCAAAAAGGCTCAGCATAATTGAGCACATCCTATTTTGCAAATTAATGTTTTTATTAATTTAGCACTAAGTATAGGTCATATGTTTTTTGTGCATATGAACAAAACAGATTTAATATATATATTAACATCCGAACATCTTTAGAAATAGAAAAATAATACATTTAAATTCATGTAAAATATTGGGGAAAAAAATACAAACTATAAAAATTTCAACAAAATTGTATAATGTTTTTTGTTTTTCTTGAATTTTATTCTTTAAAAAAATATATATATTTTTTTTCTTTTACATAAATTTGAGTGTATTCATTTTGGACCATTATCATAGATTATTTTGTCAGATTAGCTCCTCTAATCTCATTGCACAGGAAGTGTATACACACTTACGACCCGTTTACACTAGTGCGTTTTAGTTTAAAATCAGCGTTTCAGAATGAAAACGATCTGCGTCCAAGTGTTTTACCCAGCGTTTCTGAACTGCTCTCCGTCCACACCAAAACGCTGAAAACGCACATTACGTGACCACACACACACACTAGGGCAAGCGCTGCAGCAGTTCTACCCAGATGAGAGCTCTGCTGGTCGGACTGCTCATCAAGCATCTCCCGCTGGATCTAATCTTACTATAACTGCTAAACGTTATATTTAATTAATCTTGTTGTCTATATCTACCGACATATTCCCCGACTTTGGTCTTTTGAATCAATTACTTGTTTACAGGTAACAAGTTTTGGCTGAGCGCCAAGATAAGTTAAAAATTAATGGAACCACGTACATTCTGTATATTGACTGATCGCTTGCCTATATTTCCTATAATATATAAACTTATTGTGCGTTATACTTTCATAATGGCTATTATTGATTATTAAAACTGACATTCAGCAAAGCAGAGGATACGTTTTGTATTTTCAATGAAAATAAAAGGAGGCAGTGATGTAATGTAGGCTCTATTTTATTATAAACATGCATACAGTGAAGATGCAACAACGTAGCCAGGATAATGTGAATAAGGTTATAAAGTACACTGTTCCCCTTGAAGATTTACCGGACATGTCCTCGAAGGTCTGTTTTCCATATCAAACTTGCGAAGTCTGAACTTAGGGAGAGGATGCGAGACTGAACAGTGTGTAGGCTACTTAATATTAAGGAAAAGCCCCAATCAGATAGGCAAATGTCTGCAGCCCCGCCTCCGTTTTCAGATGTCTCCGTTTTTCCCCATCCACACTGAGACGAAGCAGCAGCGTTTCAGAATGAAACAGCCTCTCCAGCATTTTCGAATAGCTCCGTTTTCGGCGCTCGAAAACTCCGGCGTAGTGTGGACAGATGGCGTAACCACAGCAAAACTTTTGCGTTTTAAAATAAAAACGCATTAGTGTAGACAGGGCCTTAAATGAAACACCTAGGGCTCTATCATACACCCGGCCCAATGTGGGGCAAGGCGCGACCAAATTGTTGTTAGCTAGTTTCAGCTCGGTGCAAGAGTCGTTTTGACATTTTGACGTTCTTGAAAAAAATACAGGCCAGGAAGTCATTCATTTACGTTGATTTGAGAATGAGATTTTGGCGGTGTGGAGGAAAATAAACAGGGGGTTGCAGGTACAGGTTCAAATTGATGATATTGGAAAAATCCTACATACTGTTGTGTTAACAGTAATGTCAGCAGCTCTATGCACTTGAACAAAAGTGACAATCCTATTGGTGGATAATTTTTTTTTAATGACACTTTTATGCCTGGTGTTTTGCATGCATGGTTACATTGGAGTCCTTTGTTTAATCACAAAAAAAAAAAAAAAAGCACAAACAAAAAGCGTCCTGGTGTACATGGTACTTCAGACAGGCCTATGGCAACATTATCCACACAAATGCTAAACAGCTTTATAAACTTTTTGCTGACAGTGATGAATGTTTGCACCTGACAGGTTTTGATCTTTGGTTTCATTCTATAATACTGGACTTATTTTTCCATGAAAGTTTGAACTTTGAAAGGGTTCAAACGAGAGAAAAAAAGTGTGAAAATGTTAATGCCTGTCTTAGAAAAACTTATAAAGTGTGTAATGAGGGGTTTTGCAGGCTTAAAACAGCTATAATGATTGTAAAATATAAAGTGGACTACTTTTGCGGATTTCACTTAATGCAAGTTATTTTTAGAACGTAGCTCCCGCCATTAACAAGGGACCACTTGTACAAAAAATCCTATAAAATCCTACCTTTGTAGTTAGAGATTGTTTCTGGACATGACACTCAAAATGTTGCCTAAATTATGAAGGAGAGTGAGGGAGAGGCACAGCTGAAATGCGAGTTGGGAATATGCGCCCAGGTCTACATTTTTGAGAACTGAGAAATAGAGTATGTGCTTATGGGTACATAAAGCTGCATTTTGTGTGTAAAACAAACACAATGGGGCAGTACTGCTGGCATCTGACCTTCATATGGACAGATGACTGGTTTGATCTGTAGCACTCACCAAAAATGATGTTGGACTTGGGATGTGTAGCAGACTAGGGGTCTGTCGAAGGATGCTTTTCATGCAGCCATAATGGCTTTTCTATTCTAGTTTGCTTTTGAAAACAATATTGTTTGGTTTTAGGAAAAGGGGTGGGTGGATAAATCGATATCAAGCTGATATATTATGCATGACAACAATCACGGATGTGTGTAAGAAAGAAGTTGAGATCATCAGAAAATATGCACAGCATCCTCGGGTGGATTACGAGAAATGGCATGTATGAGAAAACATGCCCCAGTAAAGTATTTGAGAAAAATGTACATGGTGGCCTCTATTGGATTTGTGAAAACAAAAACTGCAAGAAGATGTAGCCTATATTTCTCGGTTCTCAAAAATGCAGCCCTTGACACATTTTCCCAATAAGCCTAGGTTGTTGTTTACCCCACAAAGAAAACAATTGAAGAGACAGCCCTCACTATCATATTTGAAATTTACCTGATATTATTATTTCAGACATATTCAAGTACACAAATTTCCTTGACTTTTGCAAAACTTTGTGGGTTTGATGGTTTTTTCAAACTTTTCTAGGCCTGGAAAACGCCAAAATGTCAAAACTATGTCAGTTTCCCATGACAGTAAAAATCCTGCCTCTAACACAAATGAGTGCCGTTTTCACCACATACCATTTTTTAATGATTTTGTGTTTAAGCATGTAACTATAATATGACCTGATTGGCAAACTATAAGTCAATACAATTTGACAATGCTTTGCTTAGGTGAAGCCAATGAAGTTTGACAATGCTTTGCTCAGGGTATAAAAGGAAAAGGTAATTTTGGAGAGAATATTTGTGAAGCATATAGTAGTTATTCAGGATGTTAATAAATGCTTTATAAACATAACAGCAGTTTTGTGACCTAATCTAAATCAAGGATTATTTATGGATATGTTGATGATAATATGCTAGAACAAAACCAATGCTTTTGAAAACACTGTTGGTTGGGTTGAGGGAAGTAGGCGGGCAGGTCAATCTGTGATTTTAAAAACACTATTGATTGGGTTCAAGGAGGAGGGTGGGTCAGTAGATCACTCAGTGAGTCAGTCAGTAAGTGTGTCAGTCAGTTAGTCAGTCAGTCAGTCAGTCAGTCAGTCAACAGCAGCCTCTGGTGGATTTCCACAAGAGCAGGCATGAATGGCACTTTGAGATCTAAAAAAGCAGCCTCTGGTGGATTCACAAAAACAAAGACTGTAAAAAAACGTACCTCCTGGATGTATTTGGCACTCTCCAGAAATATATACATAGGCATAAGTTTTCAAAGTAAGCCTGGGTTGTACAAATTGCTGTCCCCAAAGACATTTGGGGGGAAAAGATACTTTATGTAAGGGTATCTTCCCAATCTAAAATCAGCTTGCAGTTCCAAATACATAAATAAAATAAAATAAAATGCAATATTCAAAGGTAAACGTGATCTGAAAGAGAAACTGAACAACTAAAACAAATAATAATATAAAATATAGCTGCAAGCAGCAATTAAGGGGCCAAGCTCTTCTGGCCAAAAGGTGGCGCTGGTCCAGAAGTTTTTGAGTACTTTCAGGGCATGGGGTTGAAGATGCATTCCATGTTTTGTAATGATGTGTAAATATGTTATTAAAATATAGCATTTTTTGGCCAAAAAATCAAAATGGATGACGCCTAAAATGGCTGACCTGTAAAAATCAGACATCATTCGACTCGACATGCTCTGCCGGATGTAATGAGACCAGTTTTATGAGTTTTGGATGAAAGGTTGAGACGTAAAACCAAAAAAGCAAGTTTTTTTGTATCTCCGGACCACTAGGGGGCAGTGCGCCGATACTCCGCATATAACCTCAGACCCTAGTTGTCATAACACATACCAAGTTTTATGACGTGAACGTTTAGACAAGTGGTGGCGCTAGAGAGTTTGATTTTGAGACTTCATGTTTGGTCTGATTAATGTTAACACTGTCCTTTACCACTGTGCCAAATTATACAACTTTCCCGCATATGCCTATATGGGCTGCCATTCAAATCCGGTGGAATAATAATAATAATAATAATAATAAGAACACTAACGAAACCAATATGTGCCTCCGCACCTACGGTGCTTGGCCCCTAATTAATAAATAAATAAATATTGCTATTGTTAAATCTCCTAAAAATAGATACAGATGTTGATTTGCTTTTACTGCATGGGATATAACACAAACTGATTTGCTAAATCTATTGTAAACAACTGTGTTATTTACTGTACACAATGAATGTGGATTAACTAGTATTAATAAAATAAAAGGAACACTTACTAGTCAGAAAAAACTTAAATAATTTAATTAAATAAATAATATTTTAAATTATAATTAAAATTATAACAAAAATATGTTACACTATTTTTCCACAAGTGCAAATTTGGACTCTTTCACAAGATTCATCCTGGACTACTTGGTTGTTATGATATATACCATGTCCATAAATTTAGCTCTGTACGCTTCCCTTCTGAAACGATAAGTCACAACACTCATAATTCTGGTCTTCACAGCTCTTCTGTGATCAGGGTTGTGCAGAGAATCTGCGGGCAGTACAGCTCATTTATACTAATAAAAAAGCTTCTATTTTTTCACAATTACAATTTCTGAAAGTATTGAATTATGCAGGGTGTACTTAGATGGCTGAGTCAGTGGCATTTCTGTGTGGAGTTTGCATGTTCTCGTATTCGCATGGGTTTATCTGGGTGCTCTGGTTTCTCCCACAAGTCCAAAGACATGCGCTATAGATGAATTGGGTAGGCTAAATTGTCTGTAGTGAACTGTGTGTGTGAATAAGTGTATATGAATGATTCCCAGTGATGGGTTGCAGCTGGAAGGACATCCGCTGCATAAAACATATGCGCTGGATAACTTGGTGGTTCATTCTGCTGTGGTGATGCCAGATTAATAAAAAGACTGAGACGAAACGAAAACGAATGAATGCCTAGATGGCCCTGCTGAAACAGCCTGGACATATACAACACAACAGAACACTTCTTGCTCATTGCTCAAACATAAAACAACCTTTCTCAGGTCTTTACTGTTGGTCTTTACAGCATGCAAACACACATCTGCACACATACACAAGGGGCTGTATATCGAAGCTAGGAGCTACAAAATTTACAGCTGCTGTCCTTGCAGACATTGGTCCAGCCTCCAAACCTACAACACACACGCACATTGATATCTAGCCAATAAACTTGATCACCATCCAACTCTGCTTTCATTAACAGAGAAAGCAATTATGGCTGGACACACATCAGTAGTTTAGAGGGGCCATGTGACATGTCTCATGAAACTGTACATGAACAGAAAAGTATAGGCCATTAATCATTAATCCAAAACAAACACATCCTCTTCCTTTTCTTTCTCGTCTCTAAATTTCATATAAGATAATACTTTTGAACAAACAATTTGTGTACATGATATGTGTGCAATACCGTGTTTTATAGGACATTTACCACAGTGGAGTGTATTGTGTTTTTTGTACATGCATCTGTAGTGAGTGGGGCAGGGCAGAGAGCTGTGAGAGCGAAACGATGCCAGTAGCATTAGTGTTAATGACTGTCATGCGTGTGCATTGCCTGTCTCAAGTCTAATGGAGTAGCTTGACAGTTAAAAGGAGGTAGGACAGCAGTGGAAGAGGAGAGAGTACCAGGCCTGGAGACTTGATGTTTGTTTTGCTTTCAATTTGGTGGTAATCACCACGAGGAGACATTTAAGAAAAATATTTAAGAGTTTGTCATTTCTCCACCTCATTATTCCCAAAGGGCCAGGGAGCCATCAGCTCTAGTTTACCTAGGTGACATCTGGATAACAGCAGAAACTCATAATAATAATGCAGTGTACTCTACGTTCACTCTGAAACAGTGATACACAGTATAACTTCGCTGTGCAAAGATCTTAGGCCACTAGTATTTCTAAAAACAAAAATGGTTTTAAGTCAGCAATTTCTATATTGTGGTGTAATATATCAGTAGAAATGATCAGTTTACATTTCAAAACATTATTTTTTACTATTAAGTTTAATAATCCAGAAAAATGTACGTATGTGTCAGGGTCCTGCCACTCTCTGGTCTTGTAAAATCTTGTTTTGGTGGCAGAGTCCGGACACTAGCTCTGTCTTGTCCTGTTTCTGTCATTGTGTGTGTCTCTGTGTGAGCGCACGCCATAGGGGGTGTGCGCAGAGCGTGCACGCTCCGGCTTGATGTGGCCGCCCAGGCTTTGCGTGCCTTGGACGCACAATCTTGTACTCGTGTTTGTGTTTTGTTCTGTTGGCATCGTGCTGTTTCATTCTCAGTGTCTTCGTCTAGTTCACAGGTGTCAAACTTAGCTCCAAAAGGGCCGCAGCTCTGCACAGTTTAGTTCCAACCCTAATTAAACACACCTGATCAAACTAATTGAGTCCTTCAGGCTTGTTTGAAACCTACAGGTAAGTGTGTTGGAGTAGGGTTGGAACTAAACTGTGCAGGGCTTCGGCCCTCAAGGAATTGAGTTTGACACCACTGGTCTAGTTGGTTTCGGTTTTGGTTGTCATTGAGATGAGACTTGCGCGTTGCATATGTGTGAGCGCACGGTAAGGTGTTCATCTATTGTGTGCTCGTGTCTTGCATCTATTTGTGTTGTCCAAGCACGTGGCTCAGTGTTTACATTGTGGCCGCGTGCTTCAGTCTTGTCCTTGTTATTGTGAACGCGTGGTTAATGAGTTCTCTCATTGGCTGTGTGTTCTTGTCCTGTTTTATGTGAGCTTCACAGCTTCATGCTCCTGGCCCTCCATCCCTCCATCTGTTCTGGATTTGCACCACTTCCCTCCTGGACTGTATTGAGAGTGTCTGAAAGCCGATCTTAGAGGAAGGGCTCTGTTGTGATCACCAGCTATGTTTTCTTCACTGATGATTACTTACTTATTCTTACCGAACTACAGCTCCCAGAACTCTTTGCAGTTATTTCTCCTGTCACAGCTGACAATAATTAGGGCATTCACATTCACAGCTGAAACTCATGATAAATGATTACATGGATTATATATAAAAACACTTTCACAGACACTTTGCTGAGTCTTTTTTTATCTGCTAACATCATGAAGCAGTTTTCTTGTCTACTCTTAGTTTGCCTGTTTTTGACCTTGATTTTTGGATTGCCTTTATGCTCATGTTTGTTCCTGTTTTTTGACTCTTGCCTGCATGACTTCTTTCTAATAAACTGCATATGGATCCGCACATCTATTGCCAGGGTCCAGTCATTACAGAGGCTCAGCTGCTAACATTGATAGCCAGATCTTCCTGAACTCTATGAATGGCAGGTGCCAGACCCTCCCAAACTCCCAGAATGGCCAGAGCCGCTGCCTGAGTCCCACAAATGGCTACCAGAGCTGCCACCTGGGTTCTACGAACTGCTGCCATGTACCATGAGCCATGTGACTTCCCAGTGACTTCAGAGCCATGTGACTTCCCAGTGCCGCCAGAGCTGTGTCACCCTTTAGTACTGCCAGAGGTGTGTGAACCAGCAGTGTTTCCTGACCCCGAGTCTCCTGATCCTCTGTGGTTGTCTGAACCCCCAGTGCCTCTTGCACCTAAGCCTCCTGACCCACTGGATTTGTCAGAACTGTTAGTGTCTGCTGAGCCTAACCCTCCTGACCCACTGAGTTGAAAGTTTCTTTATATTCTGAGAAAGGCATAAGACAAAAAAAAATGTTTGTCCAATTTAACTTCCCCAATAAAAGCCCAAACTGTCTGTCAACAAATGTAGATTTGTACATCTGCCCACCACGTTCACGCCATTTGTCTGTGCACATACACCACGTTCACGTGCACACAGCAGAGAGAGTGACAGTAGTAAAAACAAATGCTGAATTAGAACTTTTTAAAATCTTGAATCAATATTGAAATTAATTTTGCATGCAGGAGAAAGGATGACACCATGGCTGAAGTATTTCTTTTAGACAGGTAGTGTTATGTTTTAAAACTATTTTAGTCATGAAAAGCTTATGTAGATTCTGTTGTTATGAATGGGTTATATGCACAGAAGTATTGTTAAGCCACTAAAGTCTTCCAGCAAAAGTCTGATCTGACTATTTTCAATTTCATGAGGTACCTTTTACAGCATTGATAATGTAGATCTTTATTTAGTTTAACAACAAAACATCAGTAAATAGCGCTATTCCGCCCAGCCTGCTTTACTAAGGTGAAGTTGATTTTATATTCACATTGGTTCATTTTTGAACAATGACAACCTGTGAAATGGTCCCTATATTGTTTAATATACTACTTTGAATATTTGTTCTGAAATTGCATGAAAGTATGGCTAGGTAATAAGTGTAATTCCTGCACACTTCTGACCAACCACTAAGCATACAGTAGTTGCTTTAGGACAAAGATGTTTTGCTTGCTACACAACAGAAAATGTACTAGATATAACACAGTTTTTCATTCAAAATTATAGTATTATAAAGTACTATAAAGTTTTCTAACTGGCGAATGACATGACCTAGTGGGTTGTCTACTGTCATCTTTACTGTACGCATTGATGATTTCAGGAGGTGTGGTTTTGTACGGCAGGGGGGGATTGTGGGGGAGGGGGTGGCATTTTAGCAATCACTCACTCACTTTACAGTCAACGTAAAATAACAACTTTTAAATCTCAGAAATCTATCATAAAATAATGGTAATTAAATTACAAAAATGTCCTTAAATTGAAATCCGGTAAATTTCTGTTATTTAATGGTTGTTTTTCTTCTGGCACTCCAACTGTTGGAAAAAAATGTAAAATAACTAAATGTTTATAATAGTATACTTCACCTTTAATCTAGGATATTTTTTATACAGGTACAATACATAATAATACCAAGAATTTTGGAGGAGGTAGCATACAAAAACTATGGTCTCATTTCAAATTCCTTTATTGATATAAAACATATAAAACCATCATTTTGTAGTGGCCTGCCTTAATATTGAAAACGTCCATGATGCAAAGGATAATATGACGTATATGCTGCAAAGAATAATCTCTTTCATTCAGATAGGCCCAAACTAATCCACTCAGTTGTTGTAAATATATGGATTCAAACATCACAAAATACAGCAGCAGAACTGTGAATATGTTACCAATATCCTTTACAATCTGACAAGACCTTACTTACAGGTCTGTTTGTATGAGTGTGTGTATAAAAAGGTGGCCTTCAAGTGATCTCATTCGGCTGTCCTTTGGAATGCAATAAATAATTAATTTATCAATTCATTATTTATAGATTAAATGCCAGGATGTTTACCCTGTCTGCATAACCTATATGGTAGTACACACATGGGATAAGGCTAGCCTTTCAGCCATTAAATGCTATACAAGCCGTATTTGTTGGTATAAGGGAACCTTCTAGTCTTTCATAACAACCACATCAGAATGAAAACAGAACATCAGGATAAGTAGCTCAAACACTCTTGACACTAAACTCAAAGAAATCAGTAGCATCATGTAGACAAGAACTGATTGCTCATGGCTTTTTTAATTTTATCTTTAAACAACAGCAAAACAAACATGGGATCACAGGCAGTAGTCAGTATCTCAACATCAGTATTACAATGAATGAATGAATGAAAATAATACTACACAGGGCTCTAGACCAAACAATCACATTTTGCAACCATTTCTCCTACGGGTGCAACAGATTTTTAAATATATATAATTATATGTATATTCTGTGTATGTCAGTCTTTATGCAGGTATGTCTTTCATGTCAGTGAGGCAAATATTTGGGAAAACACCCGTTGTTGTTTCGGACACTCTTGCCAGTCATGTTGACAGAAGACATAGAAGGAGAAAGCTTGCATTGTCTGTTATACAAAACTATATTGTTTTGTCCTAATCATGATTACATACAAATAAAAATAGACCATTTACAGTGTTCAAAAACTGCTTGTCTTATTAATACAATCAAAAATGTATTTTAAAGGGGTGGTCTACTACAATATCATATTTTACACTTTAGTTAATCTGTAATGTAGATGTGTGAACATAAACAACATCTGTGAATGTAATATGCTTAAAGTTCAATGCAAAGGGAGACATTGGCTTTTACATTTATAAAGTTATAAAGTTATAAAGTTATAGAGTTATAAAGTTAGAAGTCTATAGTGAACAAAGTTTGGAGACTACAAAAAATACATCCGTGCTAGTGAAATCACAAGTGGTTCTGTTGTTCTGTTTCTGTATCTGGAGTTCCAAAGGACACGACACAAAGAGAGAAGTGCTTACAATTTAATTTTAATTATTATACATATATATATATATATATATATATATATATATATATATATATATATATATATATATATATATATATATAGCATTTGACAACGGACAGCTTCCAGAATCTCTCCCAATTCAGTGCTGGATTCGGCTAAAAACTCCTCCAACCAGAATAAAAGAAGCTGTAGATTGTGAGTCACAACCTGTAAGTGTTTTTATTTATTTCTAGCATTAACGATCTGTTGTAATATAAACAATGGTAAATGCTGTTTGCCTCTGTTAACAACTTAGCTGCAAAGAGACCAGGTGTAAGGTTCAGCGGTGTCCTCTGTGTCATTTTATGTCTAATTCAGGCTCAAACTGATACGGCTAAAGGCTGATCGACTTCTGTGTCAAGCACATGCGTATGCTTCAGTGCAGCCTTCATGCCGTCGCATAGTGTTTACACAGTGCAAAAGTGCGTGCTTCTAGGGGCATGACACTTTTCCTGGTGACATGGAGCTGATTTGTGAATCTCAGCACATTAGGTGCGTTTGGGGCAGAGGTGAAAATGGAGCCATCAAGCCAGGCAGCCGGACACTTCGGGGCTCAAAGTTGCGGTAGTTAAGATGACCGATCACATGGCATCGTCATCATTTTTAAAATCTTTTTATTTATAATAACAAAAGATTTACAATTTAAATAAAACAGAATACAGTCTCTACAAACTATAGTTCATTTTTAAACAATAAGGGATTTATGACTTAAATTTATAACAAACGCATGAGAGAAATAAGGGGAAACGAGAGGGTAATATTAACATAAAAATAAATAGGCCTATTAAATACAAAGCCATAAGCACAAATTTAAAATTTAAACATCACTCTTTAGGCTCATACTTCTTGTTTGAGTAATCTAAAATGGAGTTACATTTATAGATATAAAACGGGTCACACTTTACAATAAGGTTCATTAGTTAATGTTAATTAATGCATTTACTAACATGAACAAACAATGAACAATACATTTACTGCTGTATTTGTTCATGTTAGCTAACGTTAGTTAATGAAAATACAGTAGTTCATTGTTAGTTCATGTTAACTCATGGTGCATTAACTAATGTTAACAAGCGTGGACTTGGATGTTAATAATGCATTAGTAAATGTTCAATTATGATTTATAAATGCTGTACATGTGTTGTTTATGATTAGTTCATGTTAGTAAATGCATTAACTAATGAACCATAAAACTTTCCAATATATAATAATGTAAAACCTAAAACAAGGTGTTTTTATGTCTTGAACAATAGATTATTTTGGATAAGGAAAGCATTTTCAAAAAAGCCCTTTAATCCAAAAAAGATTTAACAACATGATATTTCTAAAATAAGTGAGCTACACTTTAAGTTGAAGTTTCCCAGAAAGAGCTGGTACATCAATGTCACTTTTAAAACTTGTGTTTAAATGGCTAGACAGGAAATAAAATATATTATACAATTAATTAAAAAACAGTACTTTAACTTAATTTGTTAAGAAAACTTTAGGGCGCCAGGATCAATGATGATAATTATTTTATTTCAAGTCTGTAATACTTATTTGAGTATAAAATATATCATTTAAATCATTCAAGGAGCTGAATGCAGTAAGTAGTCTGCATAAAAAAAATAAACCAATGCAAAAAATCTAGCCTTTTTAACCAGATTAACTACAAAAAAATGATTACTGCAGTGATATATTTGTAGTCTTTTAATAAGCATGATATATACAAGATAGAGAGGGTAGGAAAAGTTAATTGCTTGTTTTGAAATTTGTGAATCAAAATTTGTCCAATAATAAACACAATGGTGTTTGTTAATACTAAATAATAAACATGTGGTTGTTGTCATGCGGTCAACTTGGCCAACCGTGTAATATCGGTGTCATCACTGAAGCTCCAGCAGCCGCTCTTCAGACATTGCACCAGCTGAATCAGTCGTCTGATCTTGGAGCACTGTCTCGGTACTTTGATGCTACATGTAACAGGCATGTGGCGTCAGCGCAGCGTTAATACGGACAAAATCTCAAACCAGCATGCATCGATTTAAAACAGATTTCGATTGATCTGCGCAGCGCTACATGAAGTAGAACGCACCTGATATGTTACCAATTAGAGCCTCTTGAGGGCTGGCCTTTCTGAAGGAAATATGTCTTTGTCATGTTAGTGGAGTAGCAGTATATAATTAAAGTAAACTATATAAAACAATAATGGGATTTTCTACAAATGAAGCCTGAGCACAAATAGCTTTGCATCTTATAAGCACAAACGAGCCTTAAAATACACTCTGGACTACCCCTTTAAGTATTTTAAACTTCTTTTATGGTCATCAGATAAAAATGTGCTAAAATGCGTATACACATTTGCCAAATCTAAGGGGCTAGTTTGGGACATATACTGTACATGTAGGGGCTGAAATGTACATATGTAACATTTTCACTCCCCCTGACAAAAACTAGAGGTTATGAGTTTTTACTTCACTCCTTCTCTTGTTTAGTTTAGCAGTTGCCAATTAAGAGATTACATGACTTGCAACAACAGCAAATGTTTAAACAATTCAAAATCTGTTGTTTATTTATTGTTATATCTGTTATTTATCAGGCATCATGGTGGTGCAGTGGGTAGAACTATCGCTTCACAGCAAGAAGGCTGCTGGTTCGAGCCCCGGCCAGGTCAGTTGGCATTTCTGTGTGGAGTTTGTATGTTCTTTTCATGTTCAAGGAAAGATAATAGAGAAAGTACAGAATTATGATATTTTCTTACAGTAGTTGTTATATACACTTGGGAAAATAGTTTAAAAAATTAACTATATAAATAAAGTTATAGTTATTAATAAAATGAATAAAGTTATATTAACAAAACTTATGCAATCTGCACCCTCGAAATGAAAGTACAAAAATAAAATTTATTGATGGCAATATCAATATCAAAATGCTTTTGTAAACATCCAGTTATTTCATACAGCGATTGAAAAAACGGCTACTGTAATAAAGAAAATATTTTCTAAATGTAGAACTAAATACATTTATATGCATTGAAATACGTGATAAATACTCTTGACACATCAAAGTGTAAAGCCTGCAGTTCACAACATATGTGGAAAGTTATTGCGTGTCATATTTAACAAACCGTCGACTGCTAATTTGATGTCATTTTGCTCACATGGATAATTGAATATTAATCAGATGATGTCATTACGCTGCCGTTTCGTCAGCCAATCATTGCATTGCTGATCATGATTTCGAGGATCGATAGATCTGCATGTCCCAGCTTGAATGCGGGGGTGTGAGGTCTTTGCGTGTTTGCAATTGAGTGATCCCGTCCAGGTGTTCATGTTTGTCTGTCTGCACAGTGGTGTTTCATTCCCATCGTCTGAGTCCAGTTGATTTCGGTCAGCACTGGGATAAAACATGCACGCTGTGTGTGTGAGTGCACGGTGAGTGTTTTCATTCTTTCAGTCTTCTGTTGGTGTTGTGTTTAGCACATGTTGCATGTTTACATGCACTGCGTGCTTGTATTGTTATTTGAACACGCGATTGTGTTCTCTCATTGGCTGCATGTTCTTGTCTCGTTTTATGTGAGCACATGGCTTGTGCTGTCTCTTTGTCATGTGCTCTCCCGTCTATTGTCTAGTCCGACCCTCCTTGTTAACCCATTATTAGTTTATTAGATTCATATTTTTAACACCTGTTTGTTCACCTGTGTATTAATTTAATTCTGCTTATATTCTCCTCATGTCTGCTGTCCTGTGCCAGTTCATCATCATATGTTGTCGTTTCCTGCCTTGTCCTGTTCTCCAGTTTGCCAGCCTGCCCAGTCTAGTTTGTATGTTTATTTGTTTTATTAAAGTTTTTAATAAAACTACCCTCGGGGTAGTTTGTTTTGCTTTTGATTTTTATTACTAAATACCCATTATTTGCTGCACCTGAGTCCTCGCTCCTTTCCCCAAACCCCAATAATAAATGCATACATTTTACATTTTCTGTAAAGATTTCTTCAGGATGCCATAGTGCTGAAAAAGTCTAAAGTATTGTAAAGTCTAAGTAGTTCTGATAATATAAAATATTATAAAGATGTTACAGCAATAAAAAAACAACATCATCATCATCAGCAACAACAACACAGTTTTGATGTTTTACTTTCATCTTCCACAGAACCTGTTTTTACTTTTTTGGGGCGACTCTGGATTCATTGTGACAAGCTGAGCACTAAATTGCAAGCCTATGGACCCATGGCACAAATCACTATCACAAATCTTCCTTTTTGCTGTTGGCTAGCTGCCCTCCCCTCAGGACTTAGTCAAGGCAAACTGAGATTGTCAGTGGAGCTCCATGGATTGTAAATGTACAGTATTGTAAGATGTCTAGAAACAGACTTCTGCCAAGCTCATGATAGTCAAATAAAAACAAAATTCCATCAAACTGATCTTTGGAACACTCACAGACATCAGAGATTTTTAATTCGTATTTCTTTTCTTATTTTGTGTCTCCTTCTAAAATTGCCATCCTCTAACCATGGAATGCACTGAAGGTTGCTAAAATATTCAGAAGCAAATTTTAATATTAATTTCCATGCTTGTTTTAAGAGTCTGAGCGCTGCACCAGGGTACGTAATAATTGAACTCTACATAGCTAGAGCTGAGTGGGAGGAAATGTTCCAGAGTTAACATTCTACCTTGCGGGATTAAGGGATATGTGCACTCAGTCTATAGTGTATGGATATAAACTCTGCTTAATTATGTTACAAAATCCATTTCCATACAAAAATACTTAAAGAAGAACCGTATTATCAATATTAAATTATATATTTCAAATTCTAAGGTAAATGACAAGATAACAAACAAGTCACACTTTTAAAAAAATGATGACAGATCTATTTTATTTCATGCAGAAACAAACTTCTGTGTTTGATTTTTCAATTCAGCCACAAGCAGTCCCTAAAGGCAGCCCCTTCCATCTGTGCTGCTCCTTTACAAGTTAAAGTTTCAATGTCAGCATGGGAACATCGCAGCACTAGAAGGCTCACTCACTCTGAGAAGGACTAAATGACTTTAAACACCAGCAGATCGCTGTGCCATTCAGACTACATGACTTGATTGTGTGTGCAGACAACCAACATATTTATAACTAGTAAAATGCAACTTTTGAATTCCAAAAACTGGTGTTTTGATTGCCTGTATAAATTTCATAGATATAGAGATTCAAATGATTAAGTAAAACTTGAAACTCTGTGAGACAGATAGGCTGAAAAAAGCATATATGTCATGCTTCTT
>NC_141044.1:12290000-12360000 GCF_052040795.2 Danio rerio
ATTTGTATATTTCTATATAAGCTTATACTTTTTTGGGGGAAGTTTGCTGTTGTTAAACAGTTGCACAAAGGCTTAGGTTTTATAGATTATACAGCAATTTGTGACAATTTTACACTTTATATTGAGTGAACAGTTCCTGAAAATTTACCCTGCAATTACACTGCTATCACAAAGTGAAACCTTCTAATTCAGCATTAGTTCTGCCATTCTTATGTATCTTACATATTGTTACACAATGCAACTATGTAATTTTTGTTACAGATGTGTAATTTTTTTGTGTTGTTACCAATGCCCTGTTACACATTTGAACTTACACATACTATTCAGTGGGTTGTTACATGTGTGTAGTCACACCAGTATTACACAAGTAAATACTTGTAGCAGTGTGTACATACACTGTAGTTACATAGTACTTACACATCTAGTTACCATGTAAGTTCTCAGGTATTAGCGACAAAATATAAAGATGGAGCCATTAACTCATTGCATTGGATCTATGATGCCTTTAAGTGGATTCTCAGAAAGATATCACACTGTTTTTTTTTTTAAAACAAGTTAAGGAGATTAAGGAAACATAATAATAAACTTCACATTCTTATTAAGAATTTGTAAAAAAAAATGTTAAAGCAGATATTTGAAATGTAAATTCTTTAAGGACAACAGACTCTCCACCTGACCTTCCCTTAGGTCACTATAAACTTGTATTGCATACTGCGGTGCATTTAATTTTATGCCTATGTTGGAGATATGACAGATCAATATATCTGAATATGCAATTAACTTTCAGAAGATCTCAGGTAAACTGGTTGGGTGCTACATGCTAGGTTAAACTACTGAAAAAATGATCAAACACTTGTGCCATATAAAAAATGCACTAAAAATATGGCTCCTATTGCCCAAACTGAACATGTGTGTGTGCACACTTTCAAGATGAAGCATTTATAACTATCCAGACATCAGATGAGGCCTGCAATGATTACTTATCTCCTATCATGGTACTTTACTACAAAAATCAATATCTGCAATGGCAGCTTTCATACTGCAACAAAATCAATTGCCCTCAGCAGTGAAATAAAAGAAAACTAATAGTAGCAAGCCTAACATGAACTTCACTGAATGTAAGCCGCCCTCAGACCAGTTGTATTTTAAAACACCCTGCAGTACCTTCAATGAATACTTAATCTGAACACTTCCAGACTATATAGTTGTTATTCACAAAACAGGACCTCAACACAGGCCAACAAGGACAGACATTGATGAGTCAAGCCCACCAAAACTCTTCCAAGCAATAAACAAACAAAAAAAAAAAAATATAACTTTGTGATGGACAAATCTCTACATATGTCCATTTTGGTTAGTTTGCACACTTTCCCGCGAGCATATCAAGAAAGAAAGAATAGTACAAGATAGTATTGCTGCTGGTCAGTTGAATATAGAATTTCCTTTAAATGTCAATTTTTTTTTTAAGCAATCGCTTAATATTAGGATATATTTACCAAGAACTAATAGCCTGATATAGCCTAATAATCAGGTAATTTGGTTAAATGATAATGTGATTTCAACCAGGTGATATCAACAGGTAATAAGTAATTATGATTTGGTACAAAAGCAGCATCCAAGAAAGATCTAGTCCTTTATGAGCAAAGATTGCAAAGGATTGCTAGTGTGCAAACAAATATGTAAGAAAATTATTGAAATGTTAAAAACAATGCTCCTAAAAGAAAGTCATTTGAAAGACATGTGGATATTTGGACTTCAACAGTGCATAACATAATTAAAAGATTCAAGGAATCTGGAATATGTTCAGTGTTACGTTGTAAAGGACAAGGGAGCAAGCCTAAGCTAAATTACCATGATTTACGATCCCTCAGGCAGCACTGCATCAAGAATTGTCATTTATCCATAAGCTATATCACCACATGGGTTCAGGACTGCTTTGGCAAACCTTTGTCAAGTACATTATGTAGTTACATCCACAAATGCCAGTTAAAACTCTACTGTGCCAAAAGAAAGCGCTATGTTAACAGTGTCCTGAAGCACCGATGACCAGGCAACTGGAATGTGCCATCAAACAGTGGAAATGTATACTGTGGTCAAATGGACGCCGTGTGCTCCAGACCAAAGAAGAACATTATCACCCAGACTGTTATCAACAACAAGTCCAAAAGCATGGGTCTGTCATGGTATAGGGTTGTGTCAGTGCCCTTGGCTAAGGTAACTTGCACTTCTGTGGTGGCACCAATAATGCTGAAAAGTACTTATAGATTTTATAGCTCAATATGCCACCTTCCTTTCCAAGGACTTCCATGCATATTTCAAGAAGCACACATTACAGGGTCCTGGCTGTGGAGGAAGAGGATACAGGCCTTCGCTATACATTTTCCATTCCGTCACACCTTTTTCTGATTTAGGTCTGCATTTCTTTTAATTAAAATTGTCACAATTATTATGTAGGCTAATTAAATGTGATGTTTGATGCCACCGCCATATTACCCTGCAGTCAAAGACCGGTTACTCACTGAAGCTTAGCAGGGCTGAGCCTTGTCAGTACCTGGATGGGAGACCACATGGGAAAACTAGGTTGCTGTGGGAAGTGGTGTTAAAGAGGCCAGCAGGGGGCACTCAACCTACGGTTTGTTTGAGTCCTAATGCCCTAGTAAAAAGTGAAGGTGACACTATATTGTCAGTGGCCACCGTCTTTCGGATGAGACGTTAAACCGAGGTCCTGACTCTCTGTGGTCATTAAAAATCCCATGGCACTTCTCTCCACTCCTCCAATAGCTGGTGGGTGGTGAGCGCACTGGCGCCGTTGTTCTGTGTCTGGCGTCGCATCATCCAAGTAGATGCTGCACACTGGTGGTGGTGTGGAGAGACCCCCCTCATGATTGTAAAGCGCTTTGGGTGTATGGCCATACACAATAATTGCACTATATAAATACACATTAAAATGTTTTACATTTGTTGATTTAAATACAGACAATTTAAAAATAATTAATAAAATATTTCCTAAAACGTATTTGGCTATATTCATTGAAGTAAAGAATAAGATTACGCCAGCATTCAAGGGGAACAAATTATGTTTGTTTAGAGGAGTAGTGCTTGTGTATTTTCTAGAGCTATTAGCTCTGTATGTGAATTGATGAGGGATGAAGGTGTATGGATGCTGGGTTAGATGTTCTGCTGCACCAGGCTTTTAAAGCAATTCCTAATACCTGGGTGAGTGTTACTGAATGGTAGTCGTTGAGGTGCCTAATTGCTGTTTTCTTTAGTAGTGGGATATTTGTAGCTGACTTTAGGTAGGTATGGATGGTGGCTGTTTTTGTGGACAGGTTGAAAAACTTTGTCTTCCTTGGTTAACAACTATAAGCCAACGCCATACACTATGTTCCTATATTGTAAAGACGTCAGTGTGTAGTGTGAATATCTCTCTCTCTCTCTCTCTCTCTCTCTCTGTCTCTCTGTCTCTTTCTCTCTTCAAAGTGGGGAAAAAAAACAACTAAGTTCAATTGGCACGAAGCGCTTCAGTCAGAGTTTTTCTGTATAGTACTTTTGTAGTTGCTGAGACGCTGCTTGCCCTGTCATAGTTGTTGTGGGTGAAGTGGTCCTTAACCTCTTTTTTGTACTTTGCTTTCACACCCCTAATGGCTCTTTTCAGGTTAGCTCTGGCTGCACTGTAGAGGCATTTGTTTCCACGTTTGTAAGCAGCATAGTGTTCTTTTAGGAAGGCCCTGACCTCTCTAGTCATGCAGAGTTTCTCGCTGCTGTAGATCCAATGCATTGTTCAAAGGTGACATTTTCAACACTGTTATTAATACAGCAAAGTGCCATTGATGTGTGCACCCCCAGATTCAGATTCCTATGGACATGGTACTTCAGTTTCCTCACACAGCCCAAATACATACAGTTAGGACATCAACACAATTCTAACATTTTTGGCTCTATACACCCACACAAAGAATTTAAAATGAAATGAGCAAGACTACTTTAACCAAAGACTGTCAGCTTTGACAGTCAGCAGACTGAGGGCATTTACATCCAAATCAGGTAAAAGGTGTGGAAATTGCAACAGTTTGCATATTTGCCTCCCACTTGTTAAGGGTCCAAAAGTAATATCTTTTAAATACACTATGAACAGCAGCTACGCTAATTATTTTTTTTGTTCTCCATTTCCACCTGGGGATGCCCATCCAGAGGTCTCTAGAGATTGTGTCGTGAACAGCCCTTCACTGGGAAATACCCATACAGTCTCATTCACACACATACACTACGGACAGTTTAGCTTACCCAATTCACTTATAGCCCATGTCTTTGGACCGGTGGGGAAAACCGGTTGCACCCGGAGGAAACACGTGAACACCCAGCGGATGCTTGAACCAGCAACCTTCTTGCTGTGAGGTGACAATGCAAATTAAAAAAAGAAATTGAATGTAATGCAATAATGTGTACCTTTTGTAAAGCTGCGTTGAAACACTAATTATTATGAAAAGTGCTATACAGTTAAACTTGAATTGATTAAAACATTTAAATGTTTTATTTAGTGATGTTTGAACTGTGCAGTAATTAATTAGTACAGTTGAAGTCCTGTTAAATCCTGTAAAATTTTTGTTTTAACACCACTGCTATTAACTGATTTATTTGCCATGATGACAGCACTAGATTCTTTTCAAGATTCTAGTATTCAGCTTTAAGTGCAATCAAAATGTTTAACTAGGTTAATTAGGCAGGTATGGTAATTAGCCAAGTCACTGTATAACAGTTTTACGGTAGCCGATCAAAAAAAAAAATGCTTAAAGGGGCTAATAATAATAATAATAAAAATTAATTAATAATATATAAATGATTTTCCCTTTAGGTCACAAAACTACATGAAGTTATGTTAATAAAGCATTTGTTAACATACAAAATAACTATTACCTAATGCCTAATAATAACATATATAAATGCTAATTTTAATGGTTTATTAATAATTTACTTGCTCATTACGATTGAAAAAAAAATCACAAGCTACTCTTAAATAGACTAATAATGCATATAAAAAATGCAAACAAACATGTGCTTATAATTGAAGAATACAGTATTTGTAAATGTAGTTATACACTATTTACTAATGTCTATTTATGTAGAGTTAATGCTTTACAAATTATTATTTAACTGTTTATTAATGCTTAATAAATGTGTGCAGTTACTATGAAGTATTTTCTTTACTGACAAATTAACTATTACTATATGGCTGAAAAATAAGATGCATAAATGTTCACTTAAAAAATGTATTAATCATTTAATTACTTATTCTGAATGATCTTAGAAACCACTAACTCTTAAATAGCTGGTTTGTAAAAATTAATTTATGCATGAACTGTGTTCAGAATTACAGGGTGCCCAGTGTTCACTACTCCATCCCATACTTACTCATTATAGCATAGCTGTATGCACAATTTTTATTCAACAATGTCTTTCTTATGTATCTACATTCAGGGGCGTAGCCAGCAATTTTCGGCCATGTGGGGGGTTTGTAAATGATTGTCAGGGGTTAAGGGGGCTTTTGTGTCGATCGCTGAAAGTTAAAGGGTGGGAGGGGCGATATGGTGTGGTGGCTGCACATGGGACCTTCCGCTGCCATCGCAGGGCCACTAAATGGGCTCCTAAATTGCCAGGGCCCTATGCACTCTGTCACCCTTTTCATCCCTCTTGCAACAACCCATCTACATTTATGCACTGGAGTCTGTCCAGTTTAAAGGTCTGATAATCACCAGTTAACATGGTTGTCACTAACCTACATTTAGGGGGACTTTAGACCCCTATATTGTTTCTATTCAGCCCCTCTAAAAATTTTGTGATTAGCTCATTAATTGTACTAAATTATCGCCTCAGTCCGACTTAAATTATATATGAAAACGGTGTCAGACTTCTGTTTCCCCCAATTTCAACTCGTTTTTTGTTTAGCCTTAACAACAAACCACAGCTGTGCATAGCAAGAGAACAAGGTGTGTGTTTATCGATAGATTGGTAAAATATATGCATATTTGCAGTTCTTTGCTAAAGATACACTTGTTTCTCTTGTATGCTTTTATATACTTTGTATATATTTTTTTGTTTTATTTTTTTATATTAAGCTCTTAAAAGAAGCAGATTATTGGGTGCACAGGCGTCACTTTTTGTTCTTCACCAGCAAAAAAAATAAAATAAAATAAAATAAAATAATAATAATAATAATAATAATAATGTTAATCCATATTAAATTTAACATAAAAAAAGCAATTTGAAAACTGACTGTCATTCTCTAATTGTCCCTAATTCTCTAATTGTCTGATTGTCATACGTCAGAGTCTCCCTCAACAATCTTATAAAGAATCCTCTCTGCTTCAGTTCTGCCTCATACAACATGCAGTCATTAATTACATTAAGATGGTCCTGGTGTCACTATAGTGGACATTTAAAAAGCATGATATTTTGAAACAAACAATTTAACAGCTTTGAAAGCTAAATGTATTGTTCTTGACACATTAAAACACAAATATATACATTTAATAATAATAATAATAGTAAAAAAATTTAAAAGGTAAAATTTACATGCCTCTCTCCTTACCATAAAATTTGCTTTTTTTGGTTGCCAGCCATTTTGGATGCAGTGTAAGAATTGGTTCCTAGCATGCCAGCCAATAAAATGACATATCACTAGAAGGATGTCACCTGCACAGTACAACAGGTCTTGACAGAGTAGCTGAGAAAATTTAAAGAAAATATATGACAAACATCCCATCACTTGTGCTCTTAACACCAAATCCTTTGTCACCACACATATATGATCATCCTCTTATTTTTGCACTCAGTATGCTTTCCCCTGCTTGCTTTTACTCACACATTTTACTCACACATTTTTTTCAGTCATGGTGCTTCTCGATTATAAGATGCCAATTGCATGCATACAGACAAACAGTCTGGCCTAATCAGGCTTCTGAAAATCCTGTCTACTCAGTAGAAGAGCTCAGTTGACTTACATCCCACCACAGTTTTTCACTATTACTATGCCAGCTCAGACTTAAAGTATTTAGGCCCACTCCAAATTTGTCTGTGTGTGTTCACTTTCTAAAACAACTTTAACACAATATTAGATTTTAATGGTACAATTCACCCGTAAGGCGGCGTGTGATGTCTTGTCGCCTCACAGCAAGAAGGTTGCTGGTTCAAGCCTTGGCTGGGTCAGTTGGAATTTCAGTGTGGAGTTGGTATGTTCTCCATGTGTTCATGTGGGTTTCCTCCAAGTTCTCTGGTTTCATACTCAAGTCCAAAGACATGCGCTATAAGTGAATTGGGTAAGCTAAATTGTCCATAGTGTATGTGTATGAATGAGAGTGTATGGGTGTTTTCCAGTGATGGGTTGCAGCTGGAAGGGTATCCACTGCGTAAAACATATGCTGGATAAGTTAGTGGTTCATTCTGAGTGGTTCAAAAGATAACTCATTGGATGTTGGGTAGACCAGATGGAGATGACGGAATACGAGAAACATGAAGCATCAGCAGACAAAAACCACACGACAACTAGATGATGAACCAGGATAGACAATACTAGGAGAAAGGACGCAGATACTGGAGATAACAGGATAGAAGGAGAGGTAAGTAACTTTCAGAATAAGTGTAAACACTGACCATAAGGAAAGTGTAATCATTCATTTGCAACAAGATCAGACACTGCAGCTCAGAGTGAGGGTTTATGGTGCTGGGGTAATGAGCATGATTATGTGCAGGTGCGGGAGTAATCAATATGTAGATGACGGTAATCTGGTGTCTTGACATTTTTCCTAGCCGCCAGATTACGCTACCAACACTGTATTTGAATGGTTCTGTATTTAGAGGTTGGGATTAGGGATTAGGCAGGTTAGGGTGACATTACAGCTTCATATCAGACTAATCCACATTCAAAATATTACTGGTAGCAAAATCTGATGGGTAGCATATTGCGTCATCAATATGTGCTACCTACTTTTTGAATCTGACAAGGTAGGACAAATCGACAGAACATCGAATAAATGCAGTAATTGAGGAAGGGGAAAACCTGTGACAGGCTTAGTGTTTGTTTTTTAATGCACTGTTATCCCCTTCTTGTATATTATGCAGTAAATAAATAAAACAGCCAGTGTTTTGCTGCAATAAAAGGAAACAGTATTTTACTGTAAAAGTAGTAGGATTTGTATGATATTGTTTAGTGCAAAGAATAAAAAATTGTAATTTACTAAATGTACTTTGACAATAAATGGTAAATTACTGTTCAACAATTATTGTCTCATCTACTCTAATGCTTTATGTTGCTATTTATAGAGAAGTCCATTTGTCTTAAGGCAGAAATCAATGATTTAGGAATTAACACACACACACACACACATACACACATACACAGTCTCTCTGTCTTATTCTAAAGACAAAGGTGTTGCCCCTTTAAGGGAACCAGGTGTTTAATTTGTTTACTTTCAAGTGTGCTCCAGTCACTGGGTGTGTCTTAATTCCAAGAACGCAGAGAACGGACTTGCGTTCTTGTAGAGACTGGTCTTGCCAGGTGTCCCTGGAAGAACGAACTCGGGAGAGCGTGATGGCAGAGAACACATCCTGTGAGAAATGAGATGCTGCGTTCTTCCTCATGGTCACATGACTTTCATGCATTTTTAATGCAATACTATTTAAGCATAACAGCATTCATACAACTATTTATTGTTTTTCCCCTTTTTAAAATATATACTATGCATAAAAACATTATAAACATGCATTGCACAATTTAAACAAAAACTGATTTTAATACGAATTTCAGCAAATAAACCCCCTAATGTGTTTATTTCTCTATTAAGATGTTCATGGTGATGTTTACTTTCAGTTTCATTTAGGGGAACTCCTGAAATAAATAAGTTATATCTGTAAACTGATCTACAGCCCAACAGAGTTTAATTCTCACCCTGCTTTAATATTAAATTACCTATAGAGTTCTATTGCTTCTATTTTCTACTGTCATTTTTGGACCATTTCCACTGAGTGTACGGTACAGTTTGATTGGCATTTGTGGTTGTTTTCACTGTCAAAGGGTGCCAAAAAGCGAACCGTACAATAACATTTTTTGGTCACCCTTTGCAAAGGGTAACAAGGGTACCAAAAGGTGAAGCTTGATGCGCAGCTGAACGCTATTGGTTTAAAAAGATACGTCAATCGCTCGCGCAACAACCCAGAGAACTTGCCATACTTCTATATTTAAAATAACAAACATTTTGAGCTCATATTAATAATGTGCACGTGATCATTGCAGCACTCTGATATGCGATCCTGTCATAAGTGACTTTCTGTTGAAAGTGAAGCACAGAAAAAAAGGAGAAGCCGGGAAAAAAAGCAACAAATGATGCTTCTGCAACCTAAAACATCAACAAACTGCCATGTTTAATTATTGTCATCACCTTTTGGGCTATTATGATCTCGGAATGACGGAATTACTTTCTAAAAAGAGGTTACATGTGCTGCTGAAGATTAAAGTTACAGATGAGAGGTTTGCTCTAACTCTGGGCTGTTTCGTATGTTTTTGAACCTGAATAAGGACTAAATGTGTGCTGTGTGTAGTTTTTTTCTGTAATTGATAACATATCGGACACTATTAGGGTCTGTGTGTGTTATGTTCATTTATTTATTTATTTTATATAATTGCAGATGTTACAGAAGGCTATTTCGCATTGTCATTGATCTGCAGTTATAATCAAATTATGTTCACAGAAAGGTGCTTCTTATATGATATGTGAACCACCCATACTGCTTTACAGGAGACATTTCCTCAAGTGAAATTCACCCTGACTGAAACTTTGTCGTACACCACACCCACCAAAAGAGTACCACTGGTACCCTTTTAACAGTGGAAATGCCAGCCTGATAAAGGTGATCCGTACTGACCCGTACCGTACCGTACTGTTCCTTTTAGTGGAAACGGGCCAGAACTGGCAACACTGTTGCCATTTAGTCACTCTAGTGCACTCTTAAAAAAAAGGTTCCTTGAGGTTCTGTATAGAACCTTGGGGTTCTATACTTGTCCAGTAGAACCTTTTACCCAAAAAATGGTTCCATTTAGAACCCTTTGACTGCAAAGAACCTTTTTGATTAAAATGGTTCTATAATATTTGAATCATAACATAATTATGTAGTAAAGATTATTAAATAATTATAAGCAGAGAGACAAAGCTTTTTGAGTCAAAACCTAATAAAATGAATGCTGTGGTCAAAAACTTAATCAGTGTACATTATGATGGGATTTTTTTTATGCAGGTTTGTACAATAGCATATAACTTATAGGCCTAGTTTATGTTTAACATTTTTGACAAATTATTTTGTGAAATAAATAAAATGACCAATTTATTTAGACTGTGCAGTAACATGTTGTTATGGTTTAATAATTTATTTGAAACTAATAATCATAAAAAGGCCCTCTGGTGACGTCAGTCATTGACAAGGACATCGTCATGGACCAGTGGTGAAGAGCCTCGAGAGAAGGTTAATTTTTCGAAAGGAGAAGTCCACTATTTCAGCTTCATCATTCAGGTATGTTAGTACATTTAATATATATAGTGAAATATTTTGTATTATGAAGGAAGGTTATTTGATAGAAAATCCCTCGTGTTATATGGTGATACAGATTGAATGGGGGCAACTTTAGCGTTAATATGGATAAACACTGTGCTTGATGACTTCGGTCGTCACCCTTCGGTTCAGAAATCTGTTAAGTTAAATTTGTTCTGCTTTTTATTCAAAATAAGTTACAATATCGCTATACTTGTTCGTCAGTACTACTAATTAAATCACCGATAACAGTACACAGCTGTGTTATTTGAAGGCGAGCTTCGAGAGAGCGTGAATGAAGCATGTGCACGTTATTTTAAAATTAACTAACGTTAGATTTGAGCCAATTTCATCGTGTTTTTCGTGTTGTTTTTAGCTCCAACCTTGAACAAATGCTCACTTTTAGCTTGGTTCGTGTGTGTTTTATCAGTGATTGAGCTAAACTCTGCAAAGTAGTGAACATTACTGCCCGCTTTTTAGACGTTCCCGCTAGTCTGCATAAAACAGCAAGATAGCAGTGCACCGCTCGTGCCCGCACAGGCAGATTCGTGCCCGAGTCTGTGCACGCACGGGAGGCCAGTCACGGTGGCAAGTTCTCCCTATGGCCAGTCCGCCCCTGAATATTATTGAAACATTTAAAAAGCCAAACATATTTTAACAATCCATAGATGAAAGATCAGGTGTTATTTATAAAAGACACAAAAATGCAGAATAAATTTATTGTGAAATTATATATATATATATATATATATATATATATATATATATATATATATATATATATATATAGTGCAAAATAAGTTTAAAATAAATATTTTAATGTATATTTTTTTTTCTTCAAACAGCCTGGAAACTGAACTGCATCATAAAACTTGTGCTTGGTATCATTGTTTTAAAATTCAAACAAAATGTATTGTGGTCAGTAAAATGAAATAAATATTATAAAAGACTTCAAGATTGTATTTATCATTACAGAAAAGTGTCATGGGACCCATATTAAGTTTCCAAATTTGATCTGCTGCACACAAGTAGCTTTGAAGAAGAAGGATCCCAGCTTAAAGAAAAACACATCACATCCATAATTGTTTGACATCATCTTCAAGCACACCTGGTAAAGTATTGTATTTTATAACATGCATAATTCAGACTTGTTGGTTGTTGTGTACTGAAAAAAATATATTTATCACAAAAAATATTCTATTACTTACTACTGCTGTTTTAATACAGTGAGAATATTAAGGTCGTTGCTTAAAAAAAGTCCTGCAGAGCAGAAATATGTATTAAAAGGTGTAAATTTGCCTACAGGATTCCTTGTTGCAATGTCTTCAAAACAAATGTAAAAATTAAAGGATTTCAGTGGTGAGCTCATAATGATGGGATCAAAAGGAAGTGAACTGGACTCTGAGGGACTTAACACAAGGTAAGTTCATTTCAATACATTTTATGTCAAGATTAATTCTGTGATTTAAATTTATATTTACACATTCTACAAATGCTGTCTTCCTACCTCAGATTGTGATGGACCTAGAATGCGACACCGTTTACGAATAAGTCAAGAACCAAATGAAACACTATTTTCCAGAGCGCAGATTATGGAGGGGTCTGCAAAACTAATGGAGCAGTTTTTTCTTCTTGGAGTGCCACAGCTTGTGAGTAACCAAACACTGTTACATTGTGTGCCAAATAGATATGAAAAATCTGTGCATATGACATTTTAAAGCTTATTTGGTAAAGCAATGCATTAGCAATGCCAAATGTGTTCCAGATCACACATATTAATAAATGTATAGATTAAACACAATCAAAGTCCCTTTGGATAAAAGTATCTGCCAAATATGATGTATGTTATTTGATATACAGTTATTTTGTTTTGTTCTTATTCTAATTTTATTGTTTTATTTAATGTACATACTGAATTGAGGTCACTCAGAAATGTCAATTTCATTAAATTCTGTAACAAATGAAGTGCAGATTAAATAGAAAATATATTATAGCTGTCTACACTGTATTTCTGTATTTTTGATGACTTTAAAGTACTTGTATTTCTGAAAATGTGTCACTTGGAAACTTACACAAAGTAAACAAAATGTTTTAATTTAGGATGCTGCATATAAGGACTTAGTGAAGAACACAGAAACATCTTTAAAAGAAATGGCCCAAAAGAAGGGAAGGAAAGAAGGAAGTACTCAGCATTGAAATATTGTTTTACAGAAATCCAAAGGTCCTAACAGCTCTCCTGATTCCGTCAAGGCTTGAAGTGTCAGCATTACGATGGCCAACACTCGCTCACTATCCTTCTGCTCCCTCATTTATCAGAGGCACCACAGTAGAATGAATTAGCAATTACTCTTCACTTTCCAGCTGCAACCCAGCACTGGGAAACACCCATACACTTTCTCATACACCTGCACACATTCACTCACTGTGGCCAATTCACCAATACCGTACGCATGCTTTTGGACTGTGGGGGCAACTGGAGCACCCAGAGGAAACCCACACAAACACTGGGAGAACTTGCAAACTTCACACAGAAACACCAACTGACCCAGTCAGGACTCAAACCAGTGACCTTCTTGCTGTGATGTGACAGTTCTAACCAGTGAGCCACTGTGCCACCCATAGACAAAACTATTTACGTTTTAAGAGAGGCCGGCAAACATGGACATGTTACAGGTTGTGGAATGGCTGTTCTCAGTGTTTTGTCTAATCATTTTGCAAAGTTTTGTGTGCGATTAAGCACTTTCTTCAATAACTTTTATTAAAAATTATGTATAAAAATGGATGTTGACATGACCAATACATACATGTACCGTCAACTTGTTGAAATTGTAGTGTTTTTTAATAGATGTTTGTGTATTGTTTCTATCTGCATTGTAATACATTTTTCATCATTTTAGAGATGTTTGAAAGTTAAGTTTTGTATTTGTTCAATCAGTAAGCAAGCTTACAAATGTTTATTAATAAGTGAAATCATTAGAATTAGATTGTTGAATGCCATTAAGCTGTTAATTATGTTTACTAATTAAATAGTAAAAATGTATAATGTTTAGAGGTAGATCTTATACAAAGTACGCAGAGGTGCAATTTTTAATATTATCTAAAACTTATTTTGTGAAGTAAATTGAATAAATTTAAACAATTTGAATTTTCTGCATTGGTTTTATTTTTTATTCAATAATAAATAACATTAATTCAATAATAAATAAAGAACCCTCAAATGGTTCTAAATAGAACCATGTAACTTGAATTCAAAGAACCATTTGGGGTTCTATTTAATGAACCCTTAAATGGTTCTATTTATAACCTTTTTGGGGTTCCATATATGAAGCGCTTGAAAGAACCATTTTTGGTTCTATATAGAACCGTTTATTTTAAGAGTGAAAGAACCATTTGGGGTTCTATTTAATGAACCCTTTAAATGGTTCTATTTAGAACCTTTTTGGGGTTCCATATATGAAGCGCTTGATAGAACCATTTTTGGTTCTATATAGAACCGTTTCTTTTAAGAGTGTGGTTTGGTTACTGTAAATAACTGACAACACAGTTGCCAGTTACTAACTGTAACCAAACTATTACGGTAGAGTATTCCACAGTAAATAAGCCTGGTAAGGTCCAAAGCCTGTTTTATACTCAATGTGTCCACTAGTTAGTTTGAGTGCACATGGCAAATGTGACATCATTAATGTGTTTGCTGAGGTTCGCTTTGGGTGCGTGTGACATGATTTTGGCTGGCAGAGCTACATTTTTGAGACTCAAAATCAGTTCAAGAAGTGCCACATTTTATTTGAGTTGACTATGAATCACTTTGAAGAGATTTTGCCTAAAACGGGTATGACTGAACAGACACCATTATTATCCATTCATGGGGGATCATAGGAATAACCAGATGGCCAATAATTTTTATCTTGACTAAAAATTGCAAAACAGTGGGAAAGCTTTAAAAAGTTTTGAAACACCTGAGGTATAAGTTTTTTCAAAACCAAAAGAGGACATGGCAAAAGTGAAGAGCCAGGATCACAATTACAGAAATATGTTTTTTCCATCATTTATGGGTTTTACACTATTATATATATTTAGGCACCTTCTTCTTCTTTCATCTTCTTCAGAATGAATCGAGATTTTGAGAGTCTAAACATGCCTGAAAACTCACTAAACTTTGCACATGGCCCAGAAGTGGCATGCATTTGTGGTTGGAGGAGAAAGTGCTTATAACTCAGACAAACAATGTCTAATCTGCCTGAAAATTAACATTTAATGAGATTCCTCTCCTGAAGGCATCTACATGCCAATATTGAGTAACAGTCATAGCGCCACCTGCTGGCAGAAGGAAGTTTGGCATACATCAGTAATTTTTGAGTTTTTTTTAATATATATTTTGCTCAGTTTAAATTATTATTGTCCACTGTTCTTTGTCATCCTAGGGCCACTAGACAACGGTAAGCCCGGGTGCGAGGTCCCTTTCATCGCTGCTTGCAGCTTTAATACAATTTAGAACTGAAAACAATTTAATAGTTACAATACTATTATTAAGGATCAAATGAATTCTTTGATAACTGGAAAGGAATTTTAAAATTTAAATAATTTTTTTTTAGGAACATTTGTAATTAGTTATTGTAATTTTTTGATTTTTTTTTTTTTTGTAACAATCATGGATTAATTATTTGCCCCAACGAATGACAATGTGAGCTAGCAAAAAACAATATTAAATCTAGATTGTTAAAATAAGTAATTACCTCAATAAACCATTAATGATTGCAGATGTTTTTTTTTATTTGTTAAACATGAAAAGATCCCTGACCGATGTTACTGAGATTGAGATGCCAGAGTTATTTGACCAGAGGACAGGTTCTTCTTGGGGCACAGTGCCAGAACTCCAGCACAACAATGAAGGAAAAAGATAAGACAGAGCACAGGAGAGAAGAGAGAGGACATAGGCGAGCAGGAGTTTGAAGAGAGGGGTGAAAGGGAGGAGAAGGCATGAAAATGATGAGGGGAAACGGGAGAGGGCCCCTGACAGCAGAAATAGTGGCTCTTTAATGTTCCTTTTTGGGAGAGAACAAAAGACAGAGATATTTGAGGAGAGAGAGAGGGAGAGAGAGAGAGAGAGAGAGAGAGAGAGAGAGAGACGGGACACAGTGAAAGCAATTGTGTAAACTAAAATATGTTATGGCATATCAGTATGTTAGTAAATTTGAAAAATTTGAAATACTTCCAAAAATGTAGCAAATTTTTGCATGTTTACATCTTTTTTTGCTCTGGTGTCCTTCATACATTTCTTTGTTCTGCTAAATGTCAGTACCAAACTGATCCCAGGACCCTTTAGTTAATCAGACACTAACAGCTAGACCATGAGTAAGCATGACATTATGACCCATTTCCACTGAGTGGTATGGTGCGGTACAGTACGGTTTGGTTCGCTTTTATGGCCATTTCCACTGTCAAAACGTACCAAAAAGCAAACTCTAACGTCCCACTTTTTGGGTTACCTTTCGGAAGAGTATCTAGCGGAAGAGCCAGAAGCGCAGCTAAACATTATTGGTTTACAGAGATGTGTCACTAGCGCATGCACAAGCTAGAAGAATAAAAAAAAGGAAGCTCCATTTCCAAATACACAGCCGAGACATAACACCATATTGATACATACATATAATAATGAGCCATGGTCGACCAGATCTTAAACAAACCTTGTTGTTGTCTTGATAAACAACCACGAAGCCAAGAGGAACAGCAGAAACTACCCTGTGCCCTGTAACATTAGTTGTTTACAAGGCCGTCTAAATTGCGAGCTGTTTCGCTTTCTCGCTTGCACTCATCACATGTCTATATTTGAAATAACAAACTTCTTGAGCTCATGATAATACCTTGCGCGTGATTATTGAAGTTCTGACACTTAATCTTTTCAAAAACGGACAAACGTGAGAGTGATGCTCAAAAAAACAAAGGAGAAGCTTGACAAAACAAAGGAGCAAGTGATTGTTTCAGCAACCTAAAACATCAACAAACTGCCATGTGTAACTATTACCCTCGCCTTTTGGACTATTATGAACTCGGAATGACGGAATTACTTTCTAACAAAAGGGTTATATTTAGATTAAAGACAAAGACAAGAGGTATGCACTGACTGGGCTATATGTTGCGTGTTGTTTTAAAACCTAAATAAGAACTAAATGTATGTTGTGTGTAGTTTTTCTGCAATTGGCATATCGGAGACTGTAAGGGGCTGTATGTGTTTATATATGTTAAATTCATTTATTTATTCTATATAATTGCAGAAGTTACAGTAGGCTATTTTGCCCTATTAATGATCTGCAGTTATAATCAAATCCTGTTCATAGAAAAGTTAGTAATGAACATTTGTACACAAGTGTTTATGTGTATAAAGCATCTGTTTTGTGAGAAGGCTTTTCATAATGATATGCAAACGATCTGTACAGCTTTACTTTGACATTTCCTTGAGCGAGAATAACGTCGACTGAAACTTTCTTTCGTACACGACACCCACCAAAAGGGTAACATTTTGGAAGTGGAAATGCAAGCCTGATAAATGTGACCCCTAATGTACCGTATTGAACCACTCAGTGGAAATGAGCCATAATTTTTATTTTGAGGTGAACTAACCATTTAAAACAGTCCTTACATTATATAATCCAGACTTAAAGGGATTAGTTCACACGAAAATTTTAATTCTCCCATCAATAATTCTTTCTCATTTTGTTCCAGTGTTTAACTTAAGCTAAAAGAGAAAGCATTTTTACATTCAAAAATGCTGACTACATTTGACAAGACCAAAAACATACAAGTTGGCAGAACAGTTCCTAATGACTGATGATTTGTTGTTCCTTACTGGATGCAGACATGATTTATTAAAAATAAATTGCATTATTTTCTTTTTGAATGTTTTCATACTTGAGTATCATTAGCACTGCATAACATCTAAAATGTAACCAATCCTGGAGAACTTTTTTGTGATTTGAGAGAATTACTAAGTAAAAGGTGAGAATCTTGTCTTAATTCGGGAATTTATGCATATTTTCAATTAAAGCCAAGGGTTTAAGGTTCTTAAATGGACAACGCCTCTTTGTAAGACCTCCAGGAACTACCTCACTGCCCTCAAAAAAAACAGTCCCCTTCTGGTGTTCGAAAAAAAATAAATTGTTAACTTTGTCATCTTGAGAAAAAAAATCTACCCCTATACAGCACGCACGCACGCACAAGCACGCACGCACACACACACACACACACACACACACACACACACACAACAAGATTGTGATCCATTTTCGTATTACAGCCAAAACAAAGTTCAAACATTATGATCCATTTTTTTACTTCAATTGTTTCTCTAAGAGAATGTCAGTGTACACAATTTCTTCACATATTTCTGCTTCACAGCATTATTTGCCAGCGTTATAGAGCAATACAATATTTTAAAGCACAGTAGAACTGCTTAAGAAGTGCAATTTGCATTTTTTTTTTCAATGCGAAATTGTAGCATGTGTGAGGTTAAACTCTCATTCCATTGCTCTGCTGGTCCTCCAGCATGCCGCAGGCAAGAGAAAACAAGCCAGGAGAAAAAAATGCATTTTTTTTCCAACACAATAAAAAAGAAAGAGAATATATTAGTTTATCAGCTTAAAGCATCTTTCGTCTTCTGACTTGGGGCATGGAAACAGTGCCCCGAAGCCAAATAAATAGACAAGGTTAGACGACCTCTGAGTCTGAGACGTAACCACTTTGATGGGTTAACACAGCTGAGCCAGCTGTGACAAGACAGTTATACTCGAGGTAAGGCAATGGTTGTTGCCTTTGCTGTACATATGTGTTAGAGGGACTTTTAATATGCAAAATAAGAGTTCAGATCATCATCACGTGTAGAGAAAAATATGATCACAGAATAATACAAATAATTAAAAAAGAAAGATTTGAAAAAGTCCAAAGATCTAAAATAATCTCACAGCATACATATATTTTCCATGTTTAAAAAAAGGCATATTTTTTTATATAGTGTGGGCAACAATACTCTCCTGTCACACATCTTGTGCAACTAATTAAATGTCCAAAATTTATTTGTAAATGTAAAATGTAATCATGAGTGAATGTTAGGGAGTATGTCGGGTCTTGCATGTGATTATTTAATGCAGCAGAGTACTACAGAAAAAAAGGTTTAACATCATAAATGTGGAGAGAAACATTAATGTTCAGCTTTAACTTAATATGATAAAGATATTTACAATATTATTAAATAAGATTGAAAACATTTCAAAGTCTCACAAAGAAGATTATTGAGACAATTGTAAGGCTCTACAGAGAGAAGATTTTTTTTTAGCATATTTCTAAACTTAATAGTTTTAATAACTCATTTCTAATCACTGCTTCTTTATCTTTGCCATGATGACAGTAAATAATATTTTACTAGACTTTTTCAAGATACTTCTATACAGCTTAAAGTGACATTTAAAGGCTTATTTAGGGTAATTAGGTAACTTATATATATATATATATATATATATATATATATATATATATATATATATATATATATATATATATATATATATATATATATATATATATATATATATATATATATATATATATATATAGCTTAAAGGGGCTACAAATTTTGACCTTAAAGTGGTTTTTAAAAAAAGTTAAAAACTGTTTTTATTCTAGTCAGAATAAAACAAATAAGACTTTCTTCAGAAGAAAAAATATTGTCAGACATACTGTGAGAATGTCCTTGCTCTGTTAAACATCATTCGGGAAATATATAAAAAAAATATATATATATATAATGCATGTTTAAATGCCACAGTAATTTGAATACGTGTGCATTTAGCATATATTAATGGTGGGTATGATTTTGCCAAGTAGAATGCGATCCTGGAATAACATCTATGTTAATCCTGGAATGTCATTTTTATTTGAAAATGTAATCTATTCCTATTCCCTACCCCAAACCCAACCCTAATTGTAAATTATTCACAAAATCAGGGAATAATAGTTGGATAACAATTATGTAGACATAACCCCAACAGCAAGCCTAAACTTAGAATAAACTGTAAACATATTCCTTAATTCTGATTGGAATATTGTTCCAGGATCAACATACTGTAGATGCTAATCCAGGAACATGTCCTACTTGGTAAAATTACACTAACCAAATATTAACATAGTTTCTAATCATATTTCAATATCTTAAAATCATATTTTGATCACGTTATGCTGTCAAAAACAGCTTATCACATTTTTGTAAGTACACATCTGAATGTTTTTAATAGCTCCATAATGCATACTTCCTCATACTGACTTTAAGATACAAAAAGGGCAGCCTATACATTTAAGTAATATAACCAAGCAGTGAAAAAAAGGATATTACCTCAGTCTGCCCTCATTTCTCCTAAGGACTTTATCTCAGTTCTTTCCAAAGCCTGAAATTGCTTGTGGAAAAAAGAGGTGAGATATTTTACCTCTTCTTGAGCATCTCCTCAAAGTGGCATGCAACTTTCTTTTGCATTTTACCCTCTCTCTCTCACTCTCTTTTCTTCTCTTGTGAAAATTGAAGAGGCTTAATGTCAAAAAAGGCTAAAGCCAGCCTCTCCATATCATACAACGCAGTGTGAAAATTACTGGGGCAATGATAAGACGGCCAGATAGCAGAAGTGAAGAGAGAGAGGGGAAAAAAGAGGGAGGGTGACAAAGAAAAGGGCTAAAAGACGACAGAAGAGAAGTGACTCCACTCAATTATACTGCAAAATTGGTATGAGTGAATATTTTTCATTCAGGTGAGTGATGATATCTGTGGAGCAGCAATGCAGATAAATAAAGGAGCTTTCTGTCAAGTATAAACATCATTAATCATGAGGCCAGCTACAGCCTGACCGCCTGTCCTCACACCACAGCACAGGAATTAAAGAGAAAGTGAGTGAGAGAGATAGAGAAAAAAAAAAAAGCTAAGCTTTTAAATCTGGAAAGGGAAGGCATGGTGCACATGGGGGATGACATAAATTCATCCCCTGCACATTTTCGCTGAACAAGTGTTCACATGGAGGTTTTCATAAAGTAATGTGCATGTAGAAAAGTATACACAATGAATAAATACATATGTATAAAAATATTATGTTTACATTTAAAGAGGCAAAATAATCTATGCAGAGCATGATTTGATGAATCCTTGATAATTGGTCACTAAGGTGTCAATCCAACATGCAGAGAAGTCACAATGATTAAGTCATGAATCATTAAGTCAAGCAACATAAGTTTCCTCGGTATGTGTCTGCAAAATTGTGTTGCACAATGATTCAAAATTTATTACACATCCCATTTTAAACTATTAAGTAACCATTAATAATAGGAAACATTTATTTATAAACAGAAATACAAGTATTAATGGCAAATCAAAAAAACTGATAATTAATGCTGAATGAATTTACATTTTTAGATGACATATCACTTTATATACATACTGTATCATATGCAAGTATTTTGTATTGTAAATAAACATGGTTTGACATTAACCATTTTGATCACCAGCCACTGTCTAGTAGTTTTCCAACATTACTAGCCACAATTTTGTTGTTGGGAAAATATATTTTATATGCATAAACTTGATTAATGTGCATGAGAAAATGGATTGTGGTTTCATAGTGTTGCATTGCAATTCGTTTTTATTTTACAGGACTTTTCAGGGCTCAACATCAATAATTTACCGAATTAATCTATGACCACACCAAAAATAAATAAATAATTATTTCTTAGCCACAAATGTTAAATAATATGTCAAATAATGAAAAATATAGCTGTATACATGCTCTTTTTATTCAACAGAACCTTTCTTAAAAACAATTACATTAAAAAAAGTATTATTGCCATGGATCTAAAACTAGTCTGTCCAGGCTAAAGGTCTCTCAGATGAAATTAACTACACATACATAGGAAGTTAATCTCCTATTATAGCTATGTAATTGTAAAAATGATAATTAAACCATATTAACAAAAATACAGCAAAGGAAGCAGGTAAAAACCAACCTGATCTCACGAAGAAACGTAAGTATTTTACGGTTTGTCAGTTTAGTGTCTAATTCATCCAAATTCGTACGAGTTAAGCCTTATGAAAAAATGTATTATTTTAAAAAGGAGGCGTGGCACCCAACCACAACCGTCATTGGGTGATAAGCAAATCGTACTAAATTGTATGAATTAGATCATACGAATTCATACGAATTAGCAACTAAATAAAAAGTTACGAATTGCCGTGCGATTGCATTTAAAAAAAAATACTATGTGTGATTATCACACGCACATGTGTAACGTTAGGCCCATAATCTGTTTTATTCAAAGAATAGTTCAAATAAAACCGGCAACCGCTGCTGTTTATAAAAATACATATTTTAAAAACATCCAAAACTTTTGATAGCAGTAGGATTGTGGGTGCACGAGCATCCCTTTTTGTCCAGTCTACTTCAAAGAGAACTGATGGCAACAGTTGCGTTTCCAGGCACAATTGCTTTGCGCCAGGAAACGAATGCTTTTTAAACATTCACTTGCATCACCTGTGCTCTGAGTGATCATCCTCTCATTCGGTATTTACCTGCTTTCTATTCCTTGCGCGAACGCTATTTTTTTGTTGGTCATGCTGCTTCTCGACTCTAAGATGACATTTCCACGCATATTGGGCCATTCCTATTGTCAAACACTGCATTTAATCTAAAAATGATCTTAAACCAGCCAAAGTGGCTAGTGAGAGTGATTGTAATGTGATGTAGAGAACTGTAAATAAAACATCTACAGTGTAAATAACAACCTACATTGAACACAATAGTACATAAATAGTACAAAAAATGTACCATTTTAAAATGTTCCTCAAGACTGACAGCTTTAGTACCTTGAAATCTTAGATTGAAGTGGGGTTTGGCTTGACTGGCCTCGAAAATGTATAAAACAATAAAGAAAGTATATGACAAAAGACCGCATACATATTTGCATCTCCTGGGAGCTGTTGAGATAAGAGACTTTATGCTAAATACAGCGTCATCACATTGCGCTCAGATTGGGCAGCTTGACAACAGTTTATGCAAATAACAAAATTCAAAGCTCTATGCCTCACACACATGCACACAAAAGGTGCATGGACACACTAAGATTTTATGCTTTGTTTTGCTTTCTAAAATAGCCTTGATTTGTGCAGCAGTATTATCACAATCAATACAAATAATCTTATTTTGTTAATTTTGCTCAACTTGCAATACTTTGAAATACCACTGACAAACAATGCTTGAATGCCTGCAGCCAACTACAAAAATCTGGGTTACCACACTTAAAGTGACAGTAAAGCAATTCTGAGTAAAAAGTAAACCAGTAAAGCACACCAAAATTCTATTCAATTTTACCTGTAATTAACACTAACTATCAAAGGAACGAGCTCTGATTCCGTAGATAACATGAACATCATTGTAATAGTTAGGTAAAAATAAATGCATATAATAAAAAACAATGAAAGAGTTTTTTTTTTTTTTCTCTTTACCTTGCATGCATGTATCGCCTGTAGTTGGGGATAATTTATAATTCATAATAGGGGCTCTTTAACAAATTAAATATATGCTTTGTTAACAATTGTTTTGAATTAAATATAGAAAAAATAAAAAATATACTCAAAAAAAAAAGACCAACAGAGACCTATTTAGTGTTGTATTTTAAGCCGTATTGTACATGAAATCACAGGCAGCATTTATTATCAACATCTGCATAAACAGATGGATTTATAAAATGTATTGTTGTTTGCTCAATCAAAAATTAAACAAATAAATAAATAAATTACAGCAAGAGCTGAGTGACATTGCATGCGTAAATGTGCATTAGACAGGTAAAAAAAAAAAAATACTTTTTGTGTTTTGAATTTTGTGTCAAGCCTTTTCTAGACAAGCAAAAGTATATATGAAAAGCATATATAGTTTACGCCTTGATATTTGATTAATATTTCATGTGTTTCTTCCTCTATTTCGTCACATTGATTTGAACTTTATTCTGCAATGTGTGGTGCTTGAAACCCTGGTTGCAGTGTGTTGTCAATTGTCAAATTTCATAGTTAATTTTATTAGAACAGATTTTAAGCTGTCACATTTTACAAAGTGCCTCATTTGACGTTACAATATGCCCCACAGATGGAGAATGTTATAACATTTCTCTTCTAGAGTGAGTAATGGAAAAGGAATGCACTCTAATTTTGAAACAAAACTATTTGTACTAGACAACTGTGAATTTAATTTAGCCAAAGAAAAAAAATATACTCTAAAAACATATTATACACACTCTCTCTCTACAGCTTGTTTTGTAAATTATTCTCAATATAGGAAAGAGCAATTACAGAATACTGTTGAAATTACATTTCATTTTAGCGTACAAAAACAACATTTGCCCAATTAAATCTCTTCAGCTATTTGAGGAAACACTACAAAAATATAATAATAATAATAATAATAATAATAATAATAATAATGTCATGGAAAAAAATATACAGGGGGCCTAATAATTCGGAAGGGCTAAGAATTATACATATAAGTCAGAACTTTTAGCCCTCCTGAATTTTTAGACCGCCTGTTTATTTTTTTTCCCCAATTTCTGTTTAACGGAGAGATTTTCTCAACAAATTTCTGAACATAATAGTTTTAATAACTCATTTCTAATAACGGATTTATTTTATCTTTGCCATGATGACTATTGCATAATAATTAACAATAAAATATAAAATTTAGATTTTTTTTCTTTTTTAAATATAGTTAACCTAATAACCTACAGTGGTTAAGCCTTTAAATGTCACTTTAAGCTGTATAGAAGTGTCTTGAAAAATATCTAATAAAATCTTATTTACTGTCATCATTTATTCATTCATTTTCTTGTCGGCTTAGTCCCTTTATTATCCGGGGTCGCCACAGCGGAATGGACCACCAACTTATCCAGCAAGTTTTTATGCAGCGGATTTCCTTCCAGCTGCAACCCATCTCTGGGAAATATTATTTACTGTCATCATGGTGAAGATAAAACAAATAAGTTATTAGAAATTAGTTATTAAAACTATTATGTTTAGAAATGTGTTGGAAAAAAATTGGAAAGAAATTGAGGGAAAAAATAAACAGGGTTGCTAATAATTCAGAGGGGCAAATTATTCTGACTTCAACTTTATGTATGTTTATATATATATATATATATATATATATATGTATATATATATATATATATATATATATATATATATATATATATATATATATATATATATATATATATATATATATATATATATATATATATATATATATATACACATTCATTAATACACACATCACACAACACACACATACACAACACACACACACACACACACACACACACACACACACACACACACACACACACACACACACACACACACACACACACACACACACACACACACACACACACACACACACACACACACACACACACACTCATACTATCATACACTCATACACTAGGTAGAATTTAGCCTATGAAAATTCACCTGTACCGCATATCTTTGGACTGTGGGGGAAACCAGAGCACCCGGTGGAAACCCACGCGAACGCAGGGAGAACATGCTGTATGTGTGTATATATATATATAATATAATATTCTGAACATGTACGTGTGCGCGCGTGTGTGTGTGTGTGTGTGTGTGTGTGTGTGTGTGGTGTGTGCGCGTGAGTGCGTGCGTGCGTGTTTGTGTGTGTATGTTTCTGTCTGTTTTTCATATCCAGGTAATTCCATACTTACTTTAAAATATTAAGGTCTGGACTTAATAGTATAGAATTAGCATATATTAGATTATTTTTGTAATATTGGTAAATTAAAATATATAATACATGCTATTAAAGTGAATGCATGCTGTGTGTCATCAGTTGCTATGTTCTTAAAAAATAATTGCAAATACGCTGCATTAGCAAAGTGTTTGGCATAGTTATATATCATATATCATAGTTTATAATGCTGAAAAGTGAAGCCAGTGTCAGATGGGTTTTCTACAAATACAAATACATACATTTTAAGTGTATCAAATTAAGCTATAACGTACAGCAGCCACAAATGTATCAAAATAAAATACTGTATTTTGTATTTTGAAAATACTACAAAATACTTTTAAAAAGAAGCATGATATTTCGTTGCAGACCTTTCATCATTAAACTGACTCAGTAAAGTAAACAATGTTTAATAGAAACACCCTTTCTCTCCCACCTCGTTCACCTACAGGGGGAAGTTGTAGACTAATGATTATCACCTCTGACCCATTTAATGCAGATTATGAGTCAAAAAATTGTACTCTATGCAGGGCCAGATTGAGAACACAAGGGCCCTGGCTATAGCAAATCCAAGGGCCCCCTTTTTTTTTTGTTACCTCAAAATTATTAATAATAATAATAATAATTATTATTATTAATTAAATATATATATATATATATATATATATATATATATATATATATATATATATATATATATATATATATATATACATACATACATATTATATATATATACATATATATATATATATATATATATATATATATATATATATATATATATATAAATATATATATATATATATATATATACATACATACATATTATATATATATACTATATATATATATATATATATATATATATATATATATATATATATATATATATATATATATATATATATATATATATATATATATATATATATATATATATATATATATATATATATATATATATATATATATATATATATTGTTCTTGTTATTAATATTAGTAATATTAATAATTTACTTATTAATGTTATTATCTATTTTTCCACCATTTGATTTATATTTATTATATATATATATTTTTCTATTTTATTAAAATAGGCCTGCAAGTAGGTTATACAAATTAAGTAATGACATAACATGAACTTTAAAGTTCAAACAGGCTGCAAAAATCAGCAAAACAAAAACATTTGCATTATTACCTAAATTAGTTCTTTACAATAAATGCTTTAAATAGGAGTTTACCTTTAAAAGGTTCTTTAGAACTTAATCCCTAATGATGGGATATCTTTAAAATCCATGCTTCTAATATCAAAAATATTGTGGTCTTCTGAGTTACAGAAGGCTATAGCATCCTTATTTTATTTTGTTTGTTATTTATTTATTTATTTATTACATCGGATATAGACCTATTGTCTGATGAAAGCCAGCGCCAATATTTCATTGCTTCATATTATTCTGTCATTTTCATAAAAGGGGCAAAGTAAACATTTATAAAAAAAAGTTTGCTTTCTAACTGTTTTAGATAATCTTACTGTAAAGCAAAGTGCATGTACTTTATATTCACTCTATATACTTTATATACTCCACAAAGATGGACATTTTTATTTCTGCTTGTGTAAGCTATTTTATTTGTTCACGCACTGTGTCGGTTATATTGTGTGATGTATTTTACAGGCGCGGGCCGGTTATTGAGTCTGTAACAGCCGCGAGGTCCATTCAGCATGATCCTGGGAAAATTGTGTGACTAAAACAGGGCTATTCAATATTCTGATTGGGCTACAGCCACTCCGAGCCCGAGTTTAGCACTGTTTGTAATATTTTGAACAGCAGCGAACCAAAAGTATTTCTTACATTATCGACAAGAGAAAAGCAGAATGCAAGGAGGCGTTTCCCGCGTCATGGTGCAAATTAATTCTTGAGCCAATCCAGGGTCCCCTTCTTCTGTGGGCCCTGGGGGTTCAACCCCACCTAGATCTTATGATAATCTGGCCCTGACTCTAAGTGTTGATTATGTTTCCACCCATTGCATGGCCAGTAAAATTGCCATCATCTCTCTTCAATGATTGTTTAACCTATTAACAATCATACATTTTAAAAGGTTGACAGGCCTACACAAAGAGTTCATTTATTTTTTGTTCACATATTTTTTTTCTTAAATCAATTTTTTTTTTGCAATTGAACTGTTCAAAACTAAAAACTGTAGTTTTAGTAATTTCCATTAATCATGTTTTTTGCAACTGAACTCTTCATTGCACAACATAAAAATATGATATGTCAAAATTACAAAAATATCTGTTTTTGCAAATAAACTCCACATATTTATCCTCCTGCTGTCATTTTATTATTATTATTATTATTATTATTATTATTATTATTATTATTATTATTATTATTAATATTATTAGATTTTTAGGTTTCATATATTGTGACATTTGAACATGTTTATAGGTAGACGTCTTTTATCTTTTTTGAACCTGCAGATCAGCTATACTGAAATTTGGAACAGCCAATGAAATATTGTGGGTATCATACGTGTAGAACTTATCTTAATAGTTGTAAGTCTTATTTTCTTGGCATCTACATCAGCAATCCATTCATTATTTCTACAGTATAATTGTACTCCCAAGATTTTTTTCAGTTCTTATTTAACTGAAAGGGTCTCAGTTTACCCTCTTAAAAAACACCAACACACCATATATATTTTTTAAAATTATTATTATTTCTAAAGGTCTTCTACATTTCGTCCTGCAGTACTGAGACTGCTGGTGATCTCAAGGCTCTACATCCTGTTCTTAAAGACTGAGATTTTATTAAATGTAATTTCTTAAATATATATAATATTCTTACATATAATATTCTTATATATATATATATATATATATATATATATATATATATATATATATATATATATATATATATATATATATATATATATATATATATATATATATATATATATATATATATATATATATATATATACTGCTGCATATATATATATATATATATATGTGTGTGTGTGTGTGTGTATGTGGTCTCATCACTGCACAGTTTACTATTTTCTACAGTACAGTATACTATACTAATCAATGATTGTTGATTTGTTGATCATGCTTGAGTATAATTTCCATCCATACTCCAAACATTGACCACCTTCTTAATAATAAATAATTTGTTTGTTTAGGCCTAGGGCAAATATTTTTTTTTAGATGTTATCATATACTCTAGACTTCTAGCAAAGTATTTTACATTATTTTGAAACTACAAAAATACAAGACACTAAAGTTCTTTGATGCAAATTATTAACTCATTTTTATAAACTCTATCAAATACAAATTTAAAAATACTATTTTGTATGTTAAATATGTATTTGAATTAAATGTCTCATAAATACTGCCCATTAATGCTTGAACACTTAACTTATAAACTTTTCTTAAACTTAACTTCCTGTGTAATTGGCAAGTTTTTATTTTTTTATTTTAAGCTGTACAAATCATATGCTGTCTGGGATTGCAGACTGCTGTCTCACCATACTGTTTTCATCTTTAAGGAAAATTCTTATTTATTGATTGATTCTTATTTATTCGTAATTATGAACAAAATCACTGAATAGAATTTATTTCCACTTGAAAAAATAATGTGGTGATAATACAGTTTTATTAAGTAGCGGTACTGCTGCATCAAGCCAATGAATTTATTACATATGGGAGGAGTATGTCTAATTGTGTCATTTTATAACTTGCTTCAAGCATAAGAGCTTTAAACCCTTGAGTGAACTCTATTGTTAGGCGATTGACAAATGCCTCCATTTGTCCAGAGCAATCACCAAGGAGACTAAATCCTGTCACTTGGGCTTTGTGTTTGAGAGTGTCTTTTGTTTGCCTGTGGGAATAACATTGAAGTCAGTGAGGGAACACTTACAATTAAGCACCAGACATAAGCAAGTCAGCAAGACATTTTTACAAACAGACACCCTGCAGAGAGTGTTTCTTTAGCATTTATCTTATTTGCTTAAAGAGGGGTAATTAGTTTAAAATGGAATGAATAGAGCGGAGCTGTTTCCAGGTCAGGGCTGGCAAAAGGTCAAGAGAGTCATAAGATTGTTCAGTTAATAAATTGTCAATGTGGTCCAGTATAACCAAGTAAATGAAATGACTAAGACAGAAACAAAAAAATAAATAAAAGTATAATAATTTCAAAAACATTTTAAATATTTCACTACGTAGATCCTTCGGCACAATGACTAACTTCCTTTCTGTATGTTTGACCTGCTGTAATAAACAGAACAGCCACATTATGTGAGACACCCCCCTCCATTTAATATTAAATACCACACTGGTGCTCTTATATGAATTCATAACCTGCACGATTATCCTCTGCAGTAATTGTGCTTACCCATGGTCTAATAAGACTGCCATAGGAGAAGGGGAGAAAACACAAAGGACAGTTAATTTGTGATTTCCTCTGCTCATTCAAAGGCAAATTAAGTGTCAAACTGCTAATATGAAGCATATTTCATTTTATGAGCTTTTAATTTAATTCCGTCCCCTCATATCACAGCCATTAGTGTCATTTAGTGCACTGTGCAAGAGGCTTCCACTCAACGGGGGCAATAAATAAACATGTTTCAATTAAAGCCTTCTCAAATAATAGGTCAGGACTGTCTAACTCTGTCTCGTCAACTAGCAAATCAGCAATGGTTGAGGGAAATTAGATGATCATTGCCACGGTGATTTTCACTTTCCTCTCCAGTTATTATTTATTTATTTTAGTCTTAGATGTCTACTCACAGCTGAGAACTTCTGTGTAGATTGATGGCATTGCCGCTAGGTGAAAGCTACTGTAATTATGAGCTGTAATGAGGAGCTGCATGGGAAAGTACTGTAATCATTTCTCGCCTGTTCTTAGGCACATATTTAAGAGTGGTTATAACAATTAATACTGTTCACCAAGGAGAACTTGTCTTCAAATTTTTCATTTTTCTTCCTTAACCTCAACTCCCACGTCTCTGCTACTGCCTAGCACACACAAACACACTCTGCGCCCTACTGTAATATATGTGAGCTGTTTCTATGCAGTTGAGTTCACTTATTCAGGTGCAATAAAATAGTAAAATGTATTTGTGGTGACTATTAAATTACTTAATTAAATTACTATTCGGTACTAAACCAAATAATATATAAAAATTTGCTATGATTATTATTTTCTATTATTATTGAGAGACACGATGGCTCAGTGGTTAACACTGTTGCCTCATAGCATGGTTTGGGTCCTAGCTGAGTCAGTTGGCCTTTCTGTGTAGAGTTTGCATGTTCTCCCTGTGTTTGGATAGGTTTCCTCTGGGTGCTCCCCCACAGTAAAAACATGCGGTATAGCTGAACTGTATAAACTTAATTGGCTGTTTAAATTGGATGGAACCTGAAACCTGGAAAGGCATCTGCTTCGTAAAACATATGCTGCATAATTGTTGATTCCATTGTGGTGACCCCTGATGAATAAAGGAACTAAGCTGAAGGAAAATTAATGAATGGATTGTTATTATTATTTACAAAATTTCAAACTACTGTTAAAACATTGGAGTAAGTAAAACTTTCAATATGTTTTTGAAAGATGCAGCATTTCTTTCATTATAAAACATGCATTCAAAAATATAATATTGAAAAAAAAATCACAATTTTAAAATAGCTATCTTCTGTTTTAATATATATTTATTATTTACCTATTATTGAACAGAGGTGTGTTTCCCAAACAACGACATAACTCGCGGCTGAACTAGCATAATGCATCGTTTGGGAAATGAACAATGTAGTGATGAGTGTTTCCCAAAACTCGTAGTTTTTCTGTTGCTGATCTATTGTTTGAACCACGTTAGTTATAACTTAAGACGCCCATAATTATGATCTAAACGGGGTGGTAACAACTTCTTTAGAGAAGAACCCCATAATTTAGTTGTGCAAATTATATTGTTTTATTAGAACAATATAGTTTTATTATTGTTTTATACGCAAACATATTTTTAAAAAATCCAATATTAGTTTAGGTAAAAATATGCACTAATTTTACAAATTAATTAAAATATTTAATAGGCACAAGTAGGGCCTTTTTCCTTTTCAAATATTATCGAGAACATGAAATATTCGATTCGAAAACATAAAACCACATACAAAAGCTAACAGGTATTCTAATATCATATATAAATCACATAAATGAATAATGAGGCTATTTATTAAGAAATCAAATTTAATATGTATTATTTATTAGGAAGTGAAGAAAATGCTATTTTAATAATAACATTAATAATATCAATAATATTAATGATTATTATAATTATCATTATTATTAACGTTGGATATTGTTTATTTGTTTTATATAATTTGAAAAGTCTACTTTTACAATTTGACACATGCATGTAGACCACTGCAGAAATGTTCTAAATTGCAGGCCCATGTCATGGGGCATGCAGATACTTAATAAATAACCTACTATAAATTAAAAGCATTTACGTATGCTATGTTTTTTTGTTTTCACAAGCTTTGGAGACGTAACATAAATTCTGCTGTTAGATCACTAATAAGCTTTCGTCATAAGCCATGGCTGTTTTTAAAATAACATAAATGTTTTCAAAGTGCACTACGAAGGGAACTCAATTGTAAACTTGAAGAATGCTAAAACTGAACTGTAAAAATAATTTGAAAGCAAATTACACCTAAGAGTGATGACTTTAATGCTTTTTTTTTTAATATGTCCAAGTTTAAATGTTAGAATGTTCTAAACGAATAGGGCATAGGGGGGATAACTGGGAATAGAAGCCACCAGGAACAATGTTTCTACCTACAGCTCTAGAGGTGTAGTTGCTAGTGTACATGTTTGCAACGCAGCTTGCAAATGTTCATTGGAACGATGAATTTGGGAAATGCCAAATCAACAAACTATGTTTGTAATGATGAAACTTGCGTCCTTAGTTGGCTAATGATGGTTTTCAGAAATGCACCCCTGAGCAATTTTCAGCAGTCATAACTCTGTCCTTGTTTGAACATTCATTCATTCATTCATTTTCTTGTCGGCTTAGTCCCTTTATTAATCCGGGGTTGCCAGAGCGGAATGAACCGCCAACTTATCCAGCTAGTTTTTTTTACGCAGCGGATGCCCTTCCAGCTGCAACCCATCTCTGGGAAACATCCACACACACATTCACACACACTCATACACTACGGACAATTTAGCCTACCCAATTCACCTGTACCACATGTCTTTGGACTGTGGGGGAAACCGGAGCACCCGGAGGAAACCCACGCGAAGGCAGGGACAACATGCAAACTCTACACAGCCAACTGAGCCAAGGTTCGAACCAGCGACCTTCTTGCTGTGAGGCGACAGCACTACCTACTGCGCCACTGCCTCTCCCTCCTTGTATGAACATTATTTTAAAATCGAGAAATCATTCCAAAATGCAAATTTGCCTCTAAGAAAAACTAATTTTAAAAAGTGACACAAAAAAATAAACATAAAAAAGACACAATTTTTCTGAAATAAATTTTTGTATAATAAAAGTTTTAAGTTTAAAAAAATAAAGCATGTGAAAATTATACATCATTTTAGACATGAAAAGTTTTTTTTGTTAATCTCCCTTTCCATCAAAATCAAAGTTAGGGCTTTAAATCCTAAAGCGTCATGAAACCACCAAACACATTAATTTGAAATGTTACAATGTAGATTGCACATTGCTGAAAATAGGACCGTTGGTTGCTTAAAGGTTGAAGAAATGTGCTGCTTTTGCTAATCGCCTCTTTAAAAAAAAAAAAAAAAAAAAAAACTGTCCTAGTTCCTTTTGATTTTACAGTCTCTTCAAATATGGTAAATATGTGCTGAAATGTTATATATATAATATAATATATATATTAGATCAGTGGTAAGGATAATCAAAGTTTCTGCAAGAGACTATTTAGAGAAGTAGTAGGCTAATAAAAGTAGGCTTAAAATTTACTGTAATAATAATCTCTAAAGGCAACACTCTATTGTGTCAATTGTATTGTATTGGTCACCCCATTGTACACTTTAGCTGTTATTATAAAATTAGTATTTAAAAATTTGTGGTCTTTAGGTGTATAATAGATCTCCAGTTTGCATGCAGTCCCAACCAGCTTGCAACACCCTTTTTTAAGGCAATGGGTTTCATGACACTTAAAAACTAACCCTATATATTTACTTGAAAAATGTAAAAAAAAAAAAAAAAACATTATAAATAATTGGTTTAGTGGGTTCTTAGTTATTCTTTTTAAATAAATTAAAGTAATCGTGCATTAAGTCCTTAAGGTTAAATGTTAAATTAATAACAGGGGATTGCTAGACACTATTTATTTATTTATTTATTTAAAACAAAGTGTTGAGGTATGGATAATTGTTAGTGAACATATAGCAAAGGTGTGACTGTTCACTTAAAGGCAGGACTATAGCAAGTCAGGCATTCCAACTTGTAATTTAATTCATATGCTTTCCCCCTGTCTTCCTCTAACCCTACGCTCTGTTCTTCTCACCAGCAAATGATAAACTGTGGCAGATGCTTGTTTGAGTCTTGTTTGAGTCTCATGTTGCCCTATTATCTCTGCATAAAATAAATGCTAAATTATATTTGCCATTTTGTTTATGGTGACATTGGACATCAATCAAGCCCCCGGCGAATGTCTCTCCTTTCTTTTCACACCTCTCTTTAGCACACGAGTTAGAGCGAGGAGACAACATAAAAAATTCATTATTCTTAGTGGTGGAATGTGTTCAAGAGCGATATGAATCCCGAGGATGGAGAGAGGGGAACGTGGGGGGAGGCAAAGCATGTAATGATGAAGAATAAGAAATGTAATATGGACCAAGTACCTGCCCCATTCAATTTGTCCCACAACAAAGCTACTGTGGTTAAACATGATGTGCCAGTGCAAGAGAGGCAAAAAAAAAAAAAAAGTGGAGATGGGTGAGGAAAAACAGCATTCAAACCAAGCACAAGCTGTACTTTAAAAAGAGAAAAGAGGATACATTAAGCTAAGAAGTAAACAGTATTATAAAAATAGTTTGAGGAATAAAATGATTACTCTCCTATTATCAGATATGTAATATTGATGTCAGAATTATTAGACCCCCCGTTTAAGACACTTCTATACAGATAATTAACTAAGTTAATTAGGTCAACTATAGGCAGGTTAGGGTAATTAGGCAAGTTACTGTATAACGTTGTAACAGTGCTGCATTTATACCATAGTAATATTGTGATCTTACAGTTGAAACAGAAAAAAATCGGGAAATCTCTGTATGGAGAGGATGTTGGTGACCAAGCAACGGTTTCTGCTGTTCTGACGTCAGCTGCAGATGAATGGCAGAAGAAAGTAGTTCCTCTTAAGTTTTTTTTTTTATACACATGATTATGATGTCGAACTGTTGTACATATATATTTATATACAGTTGAAGTCAGAATTATTAGCCCCCCTGAATTATTAGCGCACCTGTTTTTTTTTCACCAATTTCTGTTTAATGGAGGGATGATTGTTTTAGCACATTTCTATTTTTCTGTTTTAAAAACTAATTTCTAATAACGGATTTATTTTATCTTTGACATGATGACAGTAATTAATATTTTACTTGATATTTTTCAAGACACTTCTATACAGCTTAAAGTAACATTTAAATGCTTAACTAGGTTAATAAGGTGAACTAGGCAGGTTAGAGTAATTAGGCAAGTTATTGTATAATGATGGTTTGTTCTGTAGATTATCAAAAAAAAAAAAAAATGATTAAAGGGGCTAATAATTTTGTCCCAAAAATGTTTTTAAAAAAATTAATAACTGCTTTTATTCTAGCCGAAGTAAAACAAATAAGACTTTCTCCAGAAAATATATATTATTAATATATATTATTAATATAAATATTATCAGACATACTGTGAAAATTTCCTTGCTCTGTTAAAAATCATTTGGGAAATATAAAAAAAAAAATGAAATAAAATCAAAAGGGGGCTATTCTTTTAAAAATTTGTGTTTCTTATATCTTTTGTGTTTCTACATCTTTTATACTTTACCTGGATACCAGACAAGCCTTAAGATGTAATTAATTTAGTTTGTTAATAAAAGGAATTTGAGGCATGTCTGAGATAATTTAAAAAAGAATCTTTTTAGCTGCGTCCCAGATGCACTATGCACTTACACACTCAACAGCATAGTGTATGAATGTAGCGTCATCCCAAAAACGTTTTCATTTTAACTAAGCGGAAAACCATTTTCTATAAGACATTTGATGGTTGCCAAATTAGCAAATGACCAAACTACCAAATAATTCCTTCCGTAAGTAAAACCTCATTCACCATTGGGAGACGATATAATTTCTCGTAAGATAATTTTGCTTTTACAATTCAAAATAAAAAATAAATCAAAATCAGTGCCCTAAAGGTCTGCCACTTCCGCTACAAGGGCAAACAAGCTGCTGTTGACTGTGTGAAGCGTCCAACATTTCACACTTCTTTTTAACAGTTTAATGAGTGCATCATCTGGGTACTTAAAGTGCACTTATTTATTATTTTATTTTATTTTTTTTAGTGTGAATGCACTACTTACACTATTTATACTACAAAATGGCATAGTGCATAAGAATAAATAAGAATAGTGCATAAGTATGCAATTTGGGACACCTTTAGTGTCATTAATGCTGAAATCATTTTGAAGAAGGTAACATCTTCATACAAGTTTTCATATTGGTGTACATTAGCAATATAGAGTTTCCTCACTTGAAGTTGAGGTGGGGGATTGTTGTACTACATGTGACAGCTTGCAGAACAACTGTGTGTGAGAAAAGTTTGTTACGCATTTTCTGACAAGGCCTGAGCTTTCATATGCTGCTAATCTAGTGTATCTGCCTCTGACACACTCATTAGCATGACTCTTGACAGTGTGTTCACCAAGCCTTTGATCTTTGAAACAACCAGATATTGTTGCAGCCAGAGAGGTGCAGATCACCCCGCATGGAAACAACATCTAATACATTTGTGTACTGCAATATTGCAAGACCAGACATAGATGTCTCTATTTGTTATACATTTGCTTAACAAATCATATTATGCTGATTATAAATAACATACAGTAAATCCTACATTAAAATTAAATTGAAAAAATGAAGAAATCTGAATAAAAATATGATAAAATAATTAATGCATATAATAGTAAAAACAACAAATGAATAAACAGATAGAACAGCAATGTACACACACACACACACACACACACACACACACACACACACACACACACACATACATACATATATATATATATATTATTAGACCCCCCCCCCCAAAAAAAAAAAAAGTAATAATAATAATTAGAGGATATACCGCAATAAAACTGGAACCTTCATTTAAACACAAACATATAAACTGCAATATAATAAAACAATATGATATGATATTTTAGTGTCATCTTTCAGGTCCTAGTAGAATTTATGGTGGCATTATTAGTCATAAATATGGTAACAGATATAAAAAAAGTGTGAATTTACTTACATGTGTAGTGATGGTACTGGCGAGGGTTCGTAAATGTATCGGCCTTGTGTGTGTCTATCATCAATTGGTACTGGATGATGAAAAGCAGGAAAGAACTGTGGTGCAGCTGTTAAAAAAAAGGTACCAATAGCATCATCAAATAGGTTCATCTGTCACCAGCAGTTCAACTGTAATTTTTATAAAGCTGTTCAGAAACAAACATACAAATAAACAAAAATAATAATAATTATACTAATATTAATACTACTAATACTACTATAACTAGTACTATCCAAAGACCAAATAATATGGAATTGAAACAACAGGAGGGTAAATAATAAGGGTGACTTTTTAATTTTTACAACCTGACAGAAAGACATATATTATGGTGATTTAAAAATCAGCATAAGTCTTTTAAATCACATCAACATTTAAGACACTTAAATTCAGCATTATTTTGTATGAAATGCTAAACATCTGCTCTGATGCACTGATTAAAAAAATGCTGAATAGTATGAGCGTAACGCAGTGGTCACCTCACAGCAAGAAGGTCGCTGGTTCGAGCCTCGGCTGGGTCAGTTGGCGTTTCAGTGAGTTTGCACGTTCTCCCTGCGTTCGCGTGGGTTTATTCTAGGTGCTCCGGTTTCCCCCACAGTCCAAAGACATGCAGTACAGGTGAATTGGGTAGTAAGAGACTTTGATGTCACCTGTTCATACATATTTATTGTAATGATTCCCCGGTTTTGTGTCCTTTTACATTAAAGGTGCAATATACAGCGTTGGTTGGTTGCTTCGTTGATTCATTCATTCATTTTCTTTTCAGCTTAGTCCCTTTATTCATCAGGGGTCACCACAGCGGAATGAACCGCCAACATATCCAGCATATGTTTTATGCAGCGGACGCCCTTCCAGCGGCAACCCAGCACTGGGAAACACCCATAAACTCTTGCATTTACACCCACACATAGACTAGGGCCAATTTAACTTACCCAATTCATCTGTACCACATGTCTTTGGACTATGGCAGAAACTGGAGCACCCAGAGGGAACCCATGCAAATAAAGGGAGAATGTGCAAACTCCACATAGAAATGCCAACTAGCCCAGCCGGGGCTCGAACCAGAGACCTTCTTGCTGTGAGGCGACATCGCTACCGATATCTACATAATATGTGCCTTAGTTAAGTAAATGAATCTCCAGAAATTGTTTTATATGCTCGTTTATTACTCTATAAAATACCCCTAAAATAAGAAGCTCCTAATTGACCATATTTAGAATGGTCATGAATATTAATGAGCTCTGCTCTAACATGCAGCTTAAGGTTAATTTATACTTCTCTGTTGAGCAATCATCATGACCCATGGCACCTGCCTTGCCTGTAGTCATGCATTTATATTTCTGCATACTGTTTGTGAATAGTATGCTGTTATCTTAATTTTCCTTTTCTTCATGCACAAAAAAAATAATGTGAATGTCTGTTTGTTGAGCTGAACAGTTCAGGTTATGCAGTCAGAGCTAAAACTGGACAACATTGTGTCCACCTTAAAAAAGAAATTATACCACCTAACTGATTCACCTACAGTCTCAACTAGGTTGAACAAGTTACTCGTTAGATTTAAACTTTTAAAAAGCATACTACGAATTTAAGTCAACCATTCCCAGCACCCCTTCTTTTGAACTACTGTTTTTTTTGTGGCCATGCATTTTGCAGAGGGGATTTTTGCTGTCATTATTTCATGCCACATCCATTAAGACATGATTATAAAAGGTTTTTAATGAAAGAGCTGATTAAAGGAAAACCTTGACGAGACTCATTAGTTTCCGATGAAACACAAACACTCAATGAACAGAAAGAGTGTGAATATTATTACAATTACAGGTTATTATTTTAGGAAGATGATACAGCCTGAAGCATGAACTAAAAGCACTCCCATAACTGTTTTATGAAGATTTACTTTTTTTTCTTTTAATCCACCATCCTCACTCTTGAAGTTTCATTACACATACTCTTTGGGGGATTGGCATAATGTTTTGATAACACCCTAAACAGGAGTTTATTGTATTGTGATCTACAGATTAGACGGAAAGAACAGAACCTGCTTATTTTCTTTTCTTTCCTTTCTTAAAAACTCAGAATCAAAAAGTAAAGATTCCTTAGACACACAAACACACACACACACACACACACACACACACACACACACACACACACACACACACACACACACACACACACACACACACACACACACACACACACACACACACACACACACGCACACACACTTAAGACTCACTTACATGTAAATAGAAGACTAGCTATGATAATTATTCTTTAAAAAAAATTGTCATGACAAATGCCTTGGATTGACAGTGTTAGAAAAAGGAAATATACAAGCTGTGCAAATGTTCTGAGATTAAACAAAAAATTTAGTTTAAAAACTACAGTTGCCTTAAACCAGACCAAAGCATGCTTGTCCCCCCTCCCATCTCCTGTCTCCCCCGACGGCCCGCACTCACATTACAATCAAGCCTGGGCACGCTTACGTCATCAATGATGCGCTGGTGGTCAGAAGCGCTCTCGCTCAGCACAGTGGGGATTTCTTCAGTTATATTGTTTGGGATTGCAGTGACACGCAGTCAGATATTTCGCCGAACAGATGAACCACTTTTGACGCTCAAAAACAATCATAAAGCCCTTGTGCTAAAGAAACTAGGTTTGCTGAAGTTGCGCAGTTGTCACACTGTGAGGGGTTTGCATCTTTAATAAGCTACGGCAGTTTGCGTTCACTGAACAGTAAGAATGATTAATAAATCAATAGAAAACAGTCCCTTAAAAGTCACATATCGCTTTCAGTTTCGGGCTTTGGCGAGTTTTGCACTCACAAGTGAATCGTGCCTGAGCCCGATTTAGTGCACTCACACTTCTCAAACGATCAAGGAAACGGGCCTGGGCACGGTTCGAATAGCATAGTGTGAGTAGGCCCTAAGGGTGTACTCATTCTAGGCGTGGTTGCCTCCCTTCTCCCCCTCAGCCAGCGTTCACTGTATTTTACTTACCAAGCATGCTTTAGTTTGCTTTAGTTACATTGTTTTTATTATTTTAAGTCATTTGGGATGCAATGACACATAGTCAAATATTTTGCTGAACAGTTCCACCACTTTTGTCTCTCAAAATCTTCATGAAAATTTTAAAATTTTCATTTCACTGCTGCAACCCAGTACTCGGAAACATTCATATGCACTCCTCCACACACATACACAGGCACTACAACCAATTTAGTTTATTCAGTTCACTTGTATGGCATGTCTTTTGGACTGTGGAGAAAACCGAAGCACCTGGATGAAACCCATGCTAACACGGAAAACATGCAAACTCCACACGGAAATGCCAGCCCAGCTGGGACTCTCAGCGACCTTCTTGCTGTGAGGCGAAAGTGCTAAGCACTGAGCCACCATGTCACCACCCCCACATAGAAAAATGTTACTGTTATTTTTATATTTTACATAGACTAAATATAAAAACAATACTCAAATATAAATAAACAAATAAAAACAATATTATTTTTATACAGTAACAATACTGTATTATGTTGATTTGAGTGTACATATGTTGTGGAATAAAATACCATTGTTTTTGTATAAAAACTGGCCGGTTAAAAATTGACCCAAAGGATAACCACTTTAAACTAAATGTGTACATGTGACTTCATGGAAATATGATATTAGAATATTATATGGTTTTTCTAATGTGGCATTTTAGAAATCGTCACCTAATTTCAAGGTAAATAACAACATTGTTTAGACTTTTCTTATGCTTTATGCTTTTTATTTTTGACCCACAATTAAATAGGAGAGTTAAGCATCGTTTATTTTTTATTTTAATAATTGTATAGATTTTAATAATATTATAGATTTTAATCATACATTTTTAGACTTATTTGTTGGCCAGTTGTGGTAAATATTAAGGGCTCTATTTTGACGGTCCATGCGCAAATCGCAAAACGCAGGGCGCAAATGCTTTCAGGGCGTGTCAGGACGCGTTTTTGCTAACTTAAGGACGGGAAATCTGCCATGCGCTTCGGCGCAGGGTTTAAAAGGGTTGAGTTTATTTTCTTAACGAGTTATAGGTGTGTTTTAAGAATAAACCAATTAGAGTGTCATCTCCCATTCCCTTTAAGAGTCAGCTGCGTCGCGCCAAGAGCGCATTCGCTATTTACAGGACGCAAAGTAAGTCTAAGTGGAAAAAATGAGCATTTCACAAGCAAACAGTTCACAGTTTTTTAATAGAAAACTGTTAAACAGGGCATCTACTGCGTGAGAATGAGAGATAATGGATCACTTTCACTTTCGCTCTTGGATAGGGAAACCTTTACGCACAGACATCAATTAGTCTATAAATAAATACTTTTGTTTGTTAAACGCAAATATTAGTTTCAAAACTATTTCTAAATTCAGTTCTAATTTCCAGCAGATAAATAAATGAATAATAATAGCAAAATATGCTCAAAAACCTGATTTATATCCTAAAACACATGCTGTGCCCCATATGGTCTAAAACCTGACAGGTGGGAAAATCTAAGCTTGTTTTTAACAAAAAAATATAAATATGGATATAATAAATAATACTGCTAATAATAATAACATTATACAAGAGCAAATTGTTATGAATGAACTGAAAAAGCCTCCCGAGATGAAGAAGACATAAAAGCAGTGGTTTTTCATATTTATGTAGGCTAGAAAATAATATGTTTTGTAATATTTTAATCCTTTATATTTATATCCTATATTCTTATTATATCCTATATATATCCTTAATATTTACGTTTTTTCTTATGTAAAGATATTTGCCTATTGCTCTCTTGTGCGTATTAAGCAGTGCGTAAGCGAGGCGCAACTCTGCGCCGGAGTTTAGACCGGGTTTGTTTTGGTCTAATGAAAAATCTATTATAGATTCTCAAAATAGCAATGCGCCAGCGGTCCGCCTCAGAACGCCTTCCTTTTTAGACCAGAACGCTTATGGGCGCACAAATGAGCGCTAATGCATTTGCTATTTAAACAGCGTAGCGCAACGTCTCAAAGCGACTCTTGCGCCAAGCTTAAACTACCAAAAGACTACTGCGTCACGCCTTGCGCCGGGTGTATGATAGGGCCCTAAAAGTTCTAAATCATCTATTATGTTTTATTGCTCCAATACATACATTATTTACAATAAAATAATACATGTCATATATCTCACATTGTTCAGCAGCATTAATATACTCTAGAATACTGCAGAATGCTTTATAATAACATATAAATGATAGTATATGTAAATATGTATATAATATGTAATAATAACATAACAATAGTATTGAATTTTTAGAGTAATTTTATTCAACAAACAATTTGTACTTTTTAATGTGCGTTTTTAAAAGATTAATACAATAGTTACTCCTGGTAATTAGTTATTTTTATAATGATACAATTTAGTTACTCAGTTACTACTTGTAAGAATTAACTAATAGCTATAGCCAATTGCTTTAAGTAATGCTCCCAAAACTGGTAGTAGTAGAAGTAGAAGTAGTAGATGTAGCAGTATTGAACAGTACAATTTTAGTTCTACTGAATTACAGAGTTAAAAAATGGTAAGAGCTTTATATAAAAAAGGAAAGATGCTGATTTTCTGAATCAGTAATGTGGAGGAAATTATCCCTCTATGCTGTTCTATTTTATGAGTGTGCGCCTTGCACATTGCCAGTTTTCATTATGCCACTTCACACGCTTATGATCTCACTGCTCAAACATGCTCGCCTCCACAAAGCTGATGACTGAATGACCAACATGTCTTAAACCCTGTGAGTTTGAATGAGTTGTGTGTCAATGGAAAAGCAAGTGCACATTTCACTGTATATTTGTAAGAACCTGAAAAACTATATATCACGGGCAACAAAACATACATGCATTCTTGTGAATGGTTGTAAGCAGTTGATAAGCTCATGATAAGAAGCATACCTTGAGGACACTGAATATTGTGAGCAGCATACATGTAAAGCATACAAGCGTACAAAGCGTGCAAAGGCTGTAGGATCCAGCTGTGTCTGCATGTAAATACACATGAGTGCTGTTGAGCGATGCTCTGTGGGGGTTACTGTTGCCTTTTGTCCTTTGTTTAATTATAGTTCCAGATTGGTATGATGGTAATGGGCTAATTATAGTTGTATAAATTATCAGACCGAGAAAAATTTAGCTGGAATAAAGGTGGCGGGGTCCAGCCATGGGAAGCCAGCAGAGATACACAGAGACTGAGGAAAGAAGAGGAAAATCAGACAAAAAACCCTTTCTTTTAAAATGGGTGTTGTTAGTAACAGAGAAAGAAAGATATTTTATTTGATAACAACAATCGTCTGTTGTGAGCTTGATATGTTTATGTATTGCAGTACCTCAATCTTTATTAACAATATTATTTTATAACAATGTGAAAATATTGTACTCTGTAAAAGACTTAATAAAAGATTAAATACATGGTAAACTTGTGTCTTTGACAAATATAGTCAATCACAAAACCTTACCCTCTGTTGATTGCTGACATCAAATGGATTGTTAAGTAATATATTGTCAGATTAAAAATAATCTCCAGTACCTTTTTTGAACAAGAGAAAGAAATAAAAAAATAAAAAAATATGACAATGGTGATGACAATATGCCCAGGGCTTGACATTAACTTTTTTCATCACCAGCCCCTGTGGCTAGGAGTTCTTTAATATTACTAGAGACTCAGCATTTGCACTAGCCACAATTTTGTTGTGTTTGGGAAGTATATTTTATATGCATAAATTTGACTTTGGCATCTTAAAATTACTTGATTTAAATTATGTATTATGTCAACATGCCTTGCTTGCATTGCAATTCGTTTTATTTCACTTGACTTTTCAGGCTCAACACCAATTTACAAATTTTCTCTCTAGCCACACCAAACTAATTATTTCCTTGCCACAAATTTGAAATAATGTGTCAAAACAAGCAACATATAGCTGTATACATACTCTTTTTATTCATCTAAAATGTTCCTAAAAACAATTGACATATAAAAAAGTTATTTTCATGTATCCACACTATACACGGCAATCTGCCATTGCTAAAGGTGCCAGATCGCCGGTTAACAATACATAAATGGGTAAGTGTAAAGGATGAGAAATAAACTGCATTAACAAAAATAACTGTAAGCTAAAGAAAACATGTAAAAAACATTCCGTGAGCAGTGATGAAAGGATGATCGTGTGCACGCGGTTAATAGTAGACATATTAACAATTTGTTAAAAAAATTGTTAAAGCAAAAGCAGCAAACGCTACTGCTTACAAAAATCTCAAGCTCTTGATGACTGTACACTGTAGGTGTATGTGCACCAGTCTACTCTTTCCAGTCTATTTAAAAAAAAAAAAAATTTATTGCACTAGTTGCGTTTTCAGGCACGGTTGTTTCATGCAAGTATAGGAGACATGGGAGCTTTTGAGCACTTGCATGCATCACATCAGCTGTTTCGCGCGACAAAACCCTTGTCAGTGAGTGAGGTTCTCCTGTCACACCATGCGCTTGATCATCCACCCATTCTATATTCACCTTCTATCTTTTTCTCGCCAAACAGTTATCAGTCATGCTTCTTCTCGACTCTAATATCACATTTGCATGCATATTGACAAATGGTCATAAATTAAAATTGTAATCTTTAGTGACGAGCAAGCACTGGCAATTTAATAATTATTTTCAACCAGCCAAAGTGCCTAGTGAGAGTGTCTGTCTAACCTACCACAACCTGCATTTGGTGGGTTGGTGGGGTAAATGTCAAGTCCTGGTTACACCGCATAGGCATTTATGAGTCAGAACCTCAGGGCAAATTAAGGCCTGCATCGAAGTGGCTTAATTTGTTTCACTTTTTATCACTCACTACTTTTTACTATTTACTATTTAAAAATGCTAAACACTTAACTTAAATAAACTGTCAATATAATTTACATTTGTAATTTTTTTTTGTACCTAAATATGTTTTTAAAATGTAACTGCCTTTGTTTACATGCTGCACGTTTCATCCCTCAGTGCAAAAAACATCCTTCTCAACACCAAGAGAGTTGTAGCCAAAAAAACAAGCAGAAGTTGTAATCCATTTACCCCTCCCCCTAAAATTTACATTCCCAAATAATCATCAGCACTACCAGGGCACAGGAGAGAAAGAAAAGACAAATTAGTCAGGGAATGAACATAGACTCCCCTCTCGCTGTCTCTCGCTCTGCCTCGCCTCCTCTTTATCAAACAGGTGGTGCCCAGGGGTGGCTGGTCAGGGCTCTCAGACAAAAGCATATGTGTGTAAACTTTAAAGCTGATTAACCCAGTCCCACTGCCTTAATGAGAACACTGAGTAGTGAGCACCTCAGAGACCTCCACACTGAACCTTTTCTGCGCCTCAGACCCAGCCAGTCATCCCACTTCACACACATCAAAGAGCCTCCAACACCGAGCAGCATGGGGTATGTGTGTGTGTGAGTGTGCGAGTGTGGTGGGGGGTGGATGGGTTTGGGGGGTGTTGGGGGGTTGGGTTGTGGCCTGTATAGAGGGATCCCTTATCTCCTTCTGAAAGGATGCTTCTCTGCAGAGTGTGATTGTCTTGAGCTGCCACCTGTCCCAGCAATCTTTGAAGACAATGTTAAGCCTATGATGGGCCTGACCTCCTTCAGTTCGCATTCTTTTATTCTCTTCTGTTTATTTTTTTGCCAAGTTAACAGGTATCACCCTACTTTCTTCCACTAATCATTTCCCTGCATGAAAACAATCTGACTTATACCATGCATGGAAACTAAGCAGTAACATAGTAGTCATTTAGAAAGTATCAGGGCTGTGATGTCATCATATAACATACAGCAGGGGTATTCAATTAGTTTGTCGGAGAGCCAAGATGGCAGCGGAGTGAATGGTCACGTTTTTTAGCGCTTAGGTACTACGAGGAGTTTTAAAGTTAACAAAATGGTTATTTTGCATGTAGAATCTTAAATTTTGAAAGTGTATGTGTTCCTGAATATTTTTAACGGACATTTTAATTTCTGACGTGACAATGGGGAAAAAAAGAAAGAATCAGTCCCTTCAGGAAAGTGCTATATTGGCTGGATACCTCGTGGAAGAAGGGGACATGGAGTCTGCAAACTTGGAAAATATCGATCTTGAGACAGAAATTGGTGCCAATGAAGAGGTTTTTGCAAAGCCTATTTGTTCTACTCCATCCAAGAATCATACGAGATCAAAAGGTACGGATGAAATATCCTTATCTACACTCCTTGACGCGATTCAGAAGCTAACCGCTAAAATGGATGAAACGCACGACAAAGTGATTTCCATTGACAATACGGTCGCAGTCTCCTGTGAAAAACTAGATAAATTGTCTGAAAAAGTCTCCCACATGAGTGAAGAGATCAAGACGCATGGCGTTAAAATAGCTCTAATTGAGAAGGAGAATAAAGAATTGCGGGCAGAAAATCTACGTCTAAAAGAGAACTTTGACGAAATGCAGCGCTACTCCCGGCGATGGAATCTTAAGTTACAAGGGGTTCCAGAGCGCGACGGAGAAGACACGAGAAGTGTGACGATCAGCATCCTGAAACAGGTGGTCCCTGGCATACAAGACAAGATGGAAGATGTAATTGATGTTGCTCACCGCCTGGGGCTAAGGAGGTCTGACGGAGCACCTCGTAACATCGTGATGCGTTTTACTATGCGTACCTACAGGGACATTGTATGGCGAGCTGCAAAAGAGTCTCGCTATCTAACGGAAAACAGAATTCGCATCAAGGAGGCGTTAATCAAACAGGATGTGGATGCTAGAGCCAAGTTATGGCCTTTAGTGAAGAAGGCTCGTGAGGAAGGCAAAAAGGTTTCGTGGAATGGCCCCTATGCTTTTGTTGCTGGAAAAAAACTTGAACTTATTCCCTAAAAACTTTACGGAGCATATGTAGCCGAACGTAATTTTTTAGTTATCTAAGCAATCTCCAATTGAAGAATAACTAACGGTATATCTGAGACTTTTCTTTTTCCCTATTGACTGTCATAATTATATTTTATATGTAATTTGTTCCTTCATAAGTAATTGCACTACTGGCTAAGGTTCATGTTAGCTTTATTCTCCTCTTTGCCGTTACTCGTTTACAGCGGTAAGTTCAAGAAGTGTGCATTGTTAATTTTGTTCTATTTGCATTCAACTTTATTCTAGTTTTCTCTTTTATCTCTGTTTCTAGTTATTATTATTATTCTTTTATATGAATGTTAAAAACTTTGAGTTTAACTCTTTGAGTATTGTTTCGTTAAATACCCGTGGCTTGAGAGATCTTACAAAAAGAAAGGCTTTATTTTTATATTGTAGGAAAATGAATGTTGACTTAATACTTTTACAAGAAACCCATTCTTGTGAGAATGATGTTCGTTTTTGGAAATCACAGTGGGGTGATAGGGCCTATTTTAGTCATGGGTCTAATCATTCAGCGGGTGTTATCACTCTCATCAATAAATTTAAAGGAGATATTGTTGAATCTCTAGCCTCTACAGAGGGTAGATGGGTTATTCTTGTCACTAAACTTGATAATGCAGTCTTTATAATAGTTAATATATATGGCCACAATTTAACTTCCGTCAATAAAGCATTTATTTCTTCACTACAGATAAAAATTGAAGCTTTAAAGAATAAATATCATCAGGCTTTTGTTATATTTGCTGGAGACTTTAATGAGGTTTTAGATAATTCATATGACCGATATCCCCCAAAAATGAGTCGCAGTAATGACATTATTTATACTCTGTGTGATTATCTTCAAATAACAGATGCTTGGCGACATTTTCATCCTGATGTGAAGGAATACACATGGAGTAATAATCTGCAAACTTATAAATCTAGAATAGATTTTTTCCTTGTTTCTCAACAGCTGTTACAATTTGTATTTGATGTAAGTCACCAGTATGCTCCATTTTCTGATCACTTAGCAATTAGACTAGTTCTGCAAACGAATCGTAAGGAGAATACCTTACGTGGTTACTGGAAATTGAATAATAATTTGTTAAACGATAAAATTTTTAATAGTCAGATTAAACATTTAGCTAATGAAATATTCTCAAATTGTGTGAGTAAGTCACATGCTGCTGATTGGGATTATTTTAAATTTAAAGCTAGAACTCTAGCTATAAACCGATCTAAAGCCTTAAGAGTGGTTAATGCCAGTAAGGAAGCTAATTTATTAAATAATATAAATGCCTTGATTAGAAAAGAAAATCTCTCTGTTCAAGAAATTACTCAGTTAAAATCCTGTCAATTAGAATTAGACCAGTTGTATATAGAAATTGTTAAAGGTGCCTTTGTTAGATCCAGAGCAAAGTGGATTGAGCAAGGAGAGAAAAATACAAGCTTCTTTTTCTCACTTGAGAAAAGAAATTTTAAAAGAAAGAGTATTTCTGCTCTACAAATAAATAATTCCTTATCAAAAAATCAGGAAGACATTGGAAATTTTATTTCAAATTTTTATAGAAACCTATATTCCCTTGACTCTCATGCAAGCCAAAACGGATCTTACCTACAACAAATAGAAAACTATATACCTCAGATAAGTAATGAGTTTAAAGTATTATGTGAAGCTCCAATTTCTTTAAATGAAATTAGGGATGCAATGAAATTAATGAAAAAAGGGAAGTCGCCTGGCTCTGATGGCCTAACATTAGAATTTTTTATACATTTTTGGGAATTTTTAGAGCAACCCTTTCTTTTAATGCTTCAAGAGTGTTTAGAAAATGAAACAATGACCCCTACTATGAAACAAGGTGTGATATCTCTCATTCCCAAACCAGACAAAGATCCAACTATTATTGACAATTGGCGTCCTATTACACTTCTAAATTTTGATTATAAATTACTTGCTTCCATATTTGCCAAAAGATTAAAACGACATTTACATTATATTATAAATGAAACGCAGACTGGATTTATAAAAGGGCGTCATATTAGTTGTAATACTCGACTTGTGCTGGATCTAATTGATTATAAAAATGAAATTGACTCTGATGCTATTATCCTATTCCTCGATTTTTACAAGGCTTTCGACACCGTAAAGCATGAATTCCTTTTAGACTCTTTGAAAGCCTTTGGATTCCCCTTAAAATTTCTTAATGTGGTACAAATGTTGTACAAAGATATTAATAGTTGTGTAATTCTAAATTCATGTACTTCACCAAGATTTCCTGTGCTTCGTGGTATACGACAGGGCTGTCCCTTGAGCCCATTCTTATTTTTATTTGTTGTAGAAACTCTATCTATAGATATTCTACACAATAATAATTTGGTTGGTATTAATATCTTTAACAGAGAGATTCGCATATCACAATTGGCAGATGACACTACACTATTTTTAAAGGATAAAGATCAAGTGTCTCCTGTTTTAACCATTATTAATGCATTCTCAGATGCTTCTGGACTCAAACTAAATTTATTAAAATGTGAAATTATTTGCTTGTATGACACCTTAGATGCAAAAATTGAAAATATACCGATCAAAGAGGAAGTAAAATACTTAGGAATTAATATAACAAAAAATCTAATTAGCAGACAGTTTTTAAATTTTTCAACAAGATTATCTAAAGTAAAATATATTTTTAATAGTTGGCTCCAAAGAGATTTATCAATTCTAGGCAGAGTCTTCTTAACCAAAACAGATGGGTTATCTAGATTTGTATACCCCTCATTATCTTTAGCAGTAGATAATCAGACCTCTAAAAAAATTGACAAAATTTTTCTTGATTTTATTTGGAATAATAAGCCTCACAAATTGAAGAAACATTTATTATCAAATAAAAGGAGTGAGGGGGGTCTTGAAGTCCTAAATTTTGATGACACCAATAATACTTTTAAAATCAATTGGCTAAAGAGATGTTTGCTTGGTTCAGACTCTATGTGGTATTTTATTCCAAACAATATATTTAAAAAGATTGGTGGCCTTTCTTTTTTAATGAAGTGCAATTACTCCATTGGTAAATTACCTATTAAATTAGCTCAATTCCATCAACAAGCTCTTTTAGCCTGGAAACTGACTTACAGCCACAACTTCTCACCCCACAAAACCATTCTATGGAATAATGGTGACATTAAGATAAATAATAAATCTTTTTTCTGGGATAAATGGTTTAACAAAAACATTATTTTTGTTTCTGATCTTTTTAACAGTAACGGTGATCTTTTAACTTATGAGAGTTTTATAAACATGTATCAATTCCCTATTCGCTATATGGAATTCAAGTCAATTATAAAGGCTATACCTAGTGGATTATTATGTCTGATGAAAGCTGCTCTTAGTTATGAGACAGGTACCAAACAATTGTCACAGTTACTCCTAGGAGGAAAATCTATTCTTAGTAAAGAATGCAATAATAAGTTTATACGTCAAGTGTCCCAGTCACATAACGCAATCACTCCTAGAGGAAAGTTTTTTTGGGGATCCATAATTGTTAATATTCAATGGAGGAAAACATGGTTATTACCATATAAATTCTGTATTCCTAATGAAATGAAAGAGGTGCACTTTAAAATTTTGCACAATATTTACCCATGTAATGCACTTTTATCCAAATATTGTGATGTTACTGATATTTGCACATTTTGTAAGAATGAGAGTGAAGACATTTGTCACTTATTTTTTTCTTGCGATGTATCATCACTGTTTTGGGATGATTTAAGCTCATACTGTTTCTCCAAGGTTAATATAAGTGGTAATTTGTACCTTAAGGATGTTATTTGCTATTTTGAAAACCAAAACAAGGCGTTAGAAGCCACTGTGAACTTTCTTATACTTGCTGGGAAATTTTATTTTCACAAACAGAGGTTTCTTAAAAAAAATCCAATCTTTATTGACTTCTTATGTGAAATAGAACATTTAATTAAATCTCTTAGATTAATTGAAAATAAGAAATGTACTTCTTTCTTGAGCAAATATGATGAGATCTTTCATGCTACTTGAATATTTATTTCTTTTTTTTATTATACTGTCCTTTTTATTTTTATTTATATTTTATTTTTTTTATGTACTGTGTTTTAGTTTTACTTTTATCTTGTGTATGTAATGTGATTGTTGTGTAAAAGAACTGTTATCTTTTACTATATTCTAAATTGTATTATACAGTTTCTTGAAGCAATAAAAAAAAAAAAAAAAAACAAGATTAAAAAAAAAAAAAAAAAAAAAAAAAAAATTCAATTAGTTTGTCATAGGGGGCGGTTCATGAAAATCATCCCAATGGGCCGAAGAGATATGAGTGATGACACAACTGCATATAAGAGATCATGAGCTGTATTTTTGCTCCTTAAGACACCCATGTTGGCTTTAATATATTGTATTTAGAAACAACATAAAAATCACTGCATTGTACAATAGACTTTTTTTTTTTTATTTATTTATTTTTTTACAAACATTCAAATGTTTTTCAGAGCACAACAAAAGCAGTGCATTGCTGAATTAGGCTTCTTCTACATTCAGACATATTCATATGTTATCTTTTGAACTGTATAACAATTATAGATGCAACAATGATAGATTTTGGTTGTATGATTATATCTGAAAAATAATCATGATTTCATGGTTATCACATCTAATGTAAATTCAAGCTTTGAATTAGGTAAGTTATTTAGAATAACTGTTGTTGCCATCTGCATTCATACATACAGTACATAATCATTTTATCAATAATTTGTTTAACATATCTTTTGTTTACATTGCACTGAAAGGCAAGCACAACTCTCACCGTGAGATGTTTTCTATTGCATGCGCTGGGAAAGCCGCAAGCGCGTCACTCCAATTGTGCGCGCATATTGTCATATATTCTTACATTACAAATAACAAACTTGCAAGCAGAAAAGACGTGATATGTGAACGGCCACTGCTGTATTTAATCCATGTGCATGCGTATTAGCCTCAGTGTACTTGGTGAACTCTAAAGTAGCGCACAGTTGGCAACTTGGCATAACTTTGTTAAACTGCAGCAGTTTTGTTTCGTTCCATACGGCTTAAAGAATCCTTTCCCATTAATTAACTGTGACATATTAAAGTGCAGTTAATAGTGAAATCGGCTTTTTGTTGCATCCCTATTAACAATATCAGTGCACTGTACAAAAGTCCTTTTCTACAAACACATCCAAATATTTTTCTGCTGCCCGTGCCACTCGCTTATGGTGACTCACGCTCTGTGCAGCCTTCAACTGCAACTCGTGCTATATTGAACAGACACACTTTACTTCATAATAGCGGCCGTTTTTCGACTGAACTAAATTTATTTTTGGATGTCTTGGTCACACTGTTTAGAGGGCTGGAACAAATTGCCTTGGGGGCCGGGTTTGGCCCGCGGGCCGCCAATTGAATAGCCCTGACATACAGCATAACACTTACATATGTGTGATTATAACTATTAAGGGAATGATGATTTGTAACACCAGATGACATTTGAATTTATATTCCATCATAGGGCTATTCTTAATGCATGTACAGTATAACGCAGGGGTCACCAACCCTGTTCCTGGAGAGCTACCTTCCTGCACATTTCAGTTGCAACCCTGACCAAACACACCTGTTTGTAATTATCAAGTGCTGCTTTAGGTACTATTAATTGGTTCAGGTGTGTTTGATCAGGGTTGGGACTGAATTCTGCAGGAAGGTAGGTTTCCAGGAACAGGGTTGGTGACCTCTGGTATAATGCCTAAAATCAATAATTTACACGTGTAAGCATTATCTCATAATTATTGATAACAGTCAGAAATAACACGTCACCATTTATGATTGTAACTGTTAAAAATATTGTAATTTATGTTGCACAAGGAATAAATGTATGCACTTTTTATATGTTATATTGGATTATAAAGTCAAAATTAAATACATTCCTTTCTTTATTGTTAACTTAGGGTCAGTAAAGTATTTTGTATGTTCCCATATACATTCATGCAAGGTTAGAAACCCCATATTTGTTTTAAAATAATAATAATAATAATAATAATAATAATAATAATAATAATAATAATAATAATAATAATAATAATGCAACATGCATACATTAAAAATAATTTATGCATGCTAGAACAAAACCTGCAAAAATCTGAACTTGTGTGGTAATTTAATGACTAGTATGAAAACAAAAAAAGAAAGGAATGTATTTACATTTTTATAAAGTCCTTAGCTAATGGCACAAAATAAAAATACTGTAATTTTGATTTATAGATGTATTATATTTTTAATCGCTTGAATGAAAACAAAGAATTGATCATTATTGATAAGAGAATTTGAAATCGGATTTGACAAAATTCCATAAATAAATCCAACCCAGAAAGCATATATTTAAAGCTTAGTGAAATTTGATAGGTACGTAGCACTATTCACCCAAGGATTCAGTGTCAATCTCAACCCTTTGTTACCATCTCAGATAGCTCTCAACAAGTGCTTTGTTTGCGCAACAGTGGCTGGATGTTCCCCATTAGGGTCACTGAAGTAAAAAATATCTATTGATATGGTGCGCACCAATGCAGAGCTGACCAGACGGGATGCTGGCTGTGACAGAGATTTGGATGTGTCTCTTTGGTGGGATATCATCAGTCCCTCCTTGTGCGGGTTTGTCGAGATTCTGGTGCGTGGCATCAATGAGGCTTTGGTAGAGGATTATAGGCTTCATGAAACTTGGCAGATCTTTATCCAAGCAAGAACACAGAGGACTGAAACTGTTGCCTCATACCGCTGATCAAGCTAAAAGTGGAATCCAGACTGCTTTTGATTGGGAACAATATTTCACACCGATAAGTTGTGGACCAACACTAAGTAGGTTTGAGAGTCAACACTCTTTGCTTTAATGACACTTGTGGGCCTGAATGTCATAGACAAAGGAACTTCAAAAAGCTAAACTCTTGAGAACCTTGTAAAAGTGTGAAAGGGCTCAAACGCTTTAAGTCCATAAGGACAGCCGAGAGCGCATTGAAGAACGTGAATAAACCTATTGTTCAGTTTGCAGAGGAAAGGATATGGCTTAGCACTTCTGAGACAATCATGTGTATGTCCAAGATTTTAAAGCACGGGGGGAAAGCAAAGATTCCTTCCCTCTCAGCTCAACTGGTTAAAATCATTCCTGTTTCATCATAAGATTCATATAAAAGAGAAACGTTTAATTCAGCATGTTTAATTCCCATAAAGGGACATGGCTCTTGTTGATGAAGTGCACATCTGTTTAAGGAAATGAACTTAGGAAAGAGGACAAAGAGAGAAAAGAGAAGGATCTTTCACTTTCCCAAAAGATGTAAGTGCAATACCAGCAAGTTGCTCTGGCCCAATGACCTTCTAATCATCACACAATACAAACATAAATGTCACAGTGCTAGCTGCATTTCACACTTCCACACATTTAGCTTTTTTTTTTCATTGATCCCTCTTTTAATCAGTCTTATTCATAGTGTGCTTTAGCACGGTGCTAAGCAGGATATGGCACTCTTATCCAGTGTTTGTGTGAGAAAAGAGGATAAGGCTCAGGAATGATGGCTAATACTATTGCTTGAACTAATGCTCTCACAGAGGGCTATTTATCCTCTAGGTTCTTTATGCTAAATGTGCCAGTCCTTTATTCACTTATGCAGTGCTAAGAGTTTGTGTAAATGCAGCATTAATATTGGATTTGTAAGACTTTCTTAGAGGCCATTGCTCTATTTTTACCTTACTCCTCCTTAGCACTTGCCATTTAGTGGTTTGTTCTTGACACATTCATCCATCCATTCATTCATTCATTCATTCATTCATTCATTCATTCATTCATTCATTCATTCATTCATTCATTCATTCATTCATACAGTTTAGTCCCTGATTCATCAGGGGTCTCCTTTCCACAGTGGAATCAACTGTCAACTACTCTGGCATATGTTTCATGTAGCAGATGCCTTTCCAGCTGCAACCCAGTATTGAAAAACACCCACGTACACTCTAATTCAAACACACACAATCATACACTACAGCCAATTTAGTTAATCTAATTCAATTATACCACATGTTTTTGGACAGTGGGTGAAACAGGAACACTCAGGGAAAACCCACACAGACACAAAAAGAAACATGCAAACTCAACACAAGAATGCCAACTGGCCTTCTAGCTGTGAGACAACAGTGCTAACCACTGAGCCACCATGCATCAGTCCTTCAATACACAATTTAGTATTCTCATAAGAGGGATTTTTTAAGAGGTTCCATTGGACTCTAATCTAAATTTAGTCTTACTAAACCAATTAAAAACACATTTAATTAATCAGCAAATATGCTAAAATTGATTTTTTTATTACTTCCCTTCATAAAATCCATTCATTCTCATGCTTGCATTTGAATAATTCACTTTCAACTTTATTTTTTTTACTAAAGTTTAGCCCTTTTGATTTCCCCCTAAATTTTCTGCTCTTAAGTATAACAAATTCCTAATATTTATTCATAAAAACAGCTTTCCTCTCATTAAAGCCCTGCTTACTATGGGGATTTCAGCCATGCTTTGGTCGTCTGAAAAAAAAAGGGAAATCCTAAAAGATTTCTAAAATTCCCAGGCTAAAATCTGCAGTCTTTGATTGCTGTTTAGACATGTTTATGCAGTCTGACATGCTACAATTGTTTAGGATTATTAAAAATTGCACAGTGTGAGCCGGGCTTAAGGTAAAATTTAAGTAAAATTATTTAAACAGCATTTATTATTTGGATATATATGCACAGTTTTAATCTAAACAAAAATTATCTCACAAAAAATATATAGGACATAATACTAATAACATAACATAATCAGTAATAGTATGAACGTTTTTATTAATGTAAAAAAAGCAGTTCCCAATTTGCCTTTTTTAAAACAGTGGACATGGACCAAATTTCATACATAATCTGGTGTACACACTTGTTCACATATTCTAAAACAGGTATCCAATCTGTTATCCATATACGGTAGATCATACATTTGAAAAGGTAATTACAGGTAGTCCAACCTTTTCTTTTTAATCATTTTTGTACTTTACTTGAGATATTCATTTCTTCAGTGATGACCCTCCTTGTTCTGAGATTTCTCAGAAATCCTTGGTGAAAACTCACAGTGTCCCAACTTCAAAATCACTTCCGCTAAAAACATTGTCAGATGTAGACTTGTCCAATGAATAAATCCCCTCATTTTCATGAACATATAACATTGATTGAAAAAAAAATACAAGCAAATCACATACAAACAACAAAACAAACAAGTATGCAGAAGAGAGTGAAGCACTGGGTCAGCAGCCGAGCTGCGGACAGATTGTGATGATTTCTAATCGCACACACCTGGACTTCCAGAGTTACTGTATCTGATTCTCTTGTATGTGGATTACAGTACCATTGAATCACCTGTCCTCTGCATGACACCTTCATCAGTCACACCTGCACCACACCCCTTTGGCAAACTTATTCAAGCCCCCTGAGTCAGTCTTATTCCTCTCACTATACCACTATCTGCCTCTGAAAATCCTATGGCCCAACTAGTGAACTATTCTTGTGAGGCGACAAATTGTACAGGAATTTGGGAATCTAAAAACCCTGTTATATTTACTCTTGGAATCTTGTTTCTCAATCAACTTAAAGAAGTATTTGGTCACACCAACAGCAAAAACTCATGACTCAAGACTCATATGCACAATCTTCCTCCCAGACAATTCAACATACCTATGCATTTGTCTTAGGGCCTACTCACACTATGTATCCGAACCGTGCCTAGGCCCGTTTCCCGGATCGTTTGAGAAGTGTGAGTGCACTGAATCGGGCTCAGGCAGGGTTCACTTGGCTGGCCCTGTCCCCATTGGATGAGGTGGGCCTGAGCGTGGTTCACTTGGGCTTTGGCGCGGTACGCTTGTAGTGTGAGTGCAAAATGAAAGTTAGATTATCAAATTTAAAACAATTCATTAATGTCAATTTTGATGTCAAATTGATGTCTTTTCAACACCAGTTGCTCAATGGTCATGCGCTAGGACCCTAATGATTGCCACTTGAAGCTATATTTATTAGAAAAATATATGGTGAAAAATAGTGGGCCAGAGGAAAACAAGGGAAAAGCAATATGGAAAAGAACAAGGCAGGGAGGCATTTAACAGTTCTCCTTTATGTGGTGTTTTGATCACACCAATGACGGAGTTATGTGCTCACGCTTAGCTCCTAATGAGGGAATTAGGGAGCAGAGAAGAATGTTCCTCATACTAATTTCCACTCTAAAAAAATTAAAAAGCAAGCAAGAGTGAATGAGAAAGAAAGGGCAACTAGTCAACTGTCAGGCCCAATCAATATGTATGCAGCTTTGCCATTCGCCTCACAGAGGAAGTTAGCATGCAAGCCTTACACCAAATAATCGTCCTTGAGATTTCTGCACTGACAAGATCTGCTCTCTTTAGGGACTGGTCTGCGGTATTTGGTAAAATGTAAATGTCTTACGCAAAATAAGTTGAGACAGAAACAAGAAGGATGGTAATTTTAAGATATTAGGATAAAGTAAAAAATAAGTTAAGAGAGAAAAAAAAAGTTTTTCCACTTAGTGAACCTTTGGATGACTATTATGCATTTTCCCCTCAATATCATAGGTGTTCACTTACTTTTGAAATACATCACAATGATCCATACTATAAGCATTTTTGGTCACACTTTATTTTTATTGTCTGTTTTTTGAATTTAGAGTAAGTTAAATAGCATCTATATGCCAACTAATTCTCATTAGACTGTAAGTAGACTGTTAGGTTGGGGTTAGGGTTAGTGTGAGTTGACATGTACTTTGCAAAGTTTCTTATAGTCAATTAAATGCCTGTTAAAGGAACAGTATCAATAGATACTAAGCAGACAGTCTACTAATACTTAAATGGATCATTAAAATAAAGTGTTACCACATTTTTGGTAAATTAAAATTAGAAATGCAAAGTAATGTCTATAAATTTATTAATATGATGAGGTCTACCAGTGTGAAATTAAAACAGGTATAGTAGTAATGGATTATTTATTATTTTAGGATGTACACATTTTTTGTGGGGTACTGTATATTGAGCTGAATCTTTACATGCACATTCTAGAAACATCAGAAACTTATTTTACATCTAATAAAAAGTGGCATAATGAGTACATGTTTGAGTCCATACTTTACATTGCCTTAAGTACAAGAGCGTATTCAGTATTTTTACCTTTACCAGAGTTGCTTTAAGCATGAGTTTCCATACTTTTGTTTTGTATCTGTAGTCTGCTTCAGTAAAGGAAGTATGTACATTTGCCATCTCTTTATATAAGCAATATCACTCAAGTAGCACTGGGATATGGCTGTGTATCAGCACTGTTGTGAATACAACAGTTTAACTGCACAATTGTGTATATACACGTAAAAAACTCATACAATCAAACATGGGGAAACTCAAAAACACTTGGTTTGTAAAAACGACTATCTTCTGCCATGCATTCACTGTCAGGGTTCTGCCACTTTGGTCTTGTAAATTCTTCTTTTGGTGGCAGAGCTCTGACACTACTCATGTCTGGTCCTGTTTCTGTCTCAAGTGGTGCGCGCACCCTCGTGGGTGTACGCAGAGTGTGCGCGCTGCCGCTTGATGTGGCCGCGCACGCTCTGCGTCCCTCAGACGCGTGCGCTCTTGTACTAGTGTTTGTGTTTGTTGTTTTGGAATGTGACAGTACGAACTCGCCAAAAATGAGGACCCAGCAGAGTGAAGACAGCCCCTTCTCCAGCCGCATACTGCAGCTCATCAGTCTGCAGTCGCTGCGGCAACGTGGCATGAAGGTGGGAAGTTTTGCGGCTAAATTTTGTGTGGCAGCAGAGGGGCTGGGGTTTAATGATCAAGCCCTGGTGAACCTCCTCAACTATGCCCTCGACAAGCCCCTCAATTTCCAGCAGATGCTTGAGTTGGGAGGGCTATCTTACCACCAGTTCGTGGAGCATCTGGTTCATCAGGCTGTTGGTGAACATCCTGACCCCAGCTTTCTGCTGTCCTCTTCTCCGAAACAGCGAGTAAAGAGGCCATCAACCACAACAGCCGTCCACCCAGTCACGAGCAAGCCCGCTACAGCAGCACTCCCAGAGTTTGATGAAGTTGGTGCTCAAATTATGGATGAGTCTAGCCCTGTGTCTGCTTGCCCGAGGAGACGGAAGAGGAGAAAGACGCCAGTGTCGGCTTCAGCCCCAGAGCGCCCTCCAGTGTCGGCTCCAGCCCCAGAGTGCCCTCCAGTGTCGGCTCCAGCCCCAGAGCGCCCTCCAGTGTCGGCTCCAGCCCCATAGCACCCTCCAGTGTTGGCTCCAGCCCCTGAGCGCCCTCCAGTGTCGGCTCCAGCCCCTGAGCGCAGCTCAGTGCCGGTCCCAGTCCGGCTCCTTGCCCTGCCGGCACCACCCAGACGTCTTGCCCTGCCGGCTTCAGATCAGCTCCTTTCCCTGCCGGCACCTACCAGACGTTTAGCCCTGCCGGCCCCAGCCCGGCTCCTTGCCATGCCGGCCCCAACCAGACGTCTTGCCCTGCCGACCCCAGCCCGGCTCTTTTCCCTGCCGGCCCCAACCAGACGTCTTGCCCCGGCTCTTTGCCCTGCCTGCACCAACCAGACATCTAGCCCTGCCGGCACCAGCCCGGCTCCTTGGCCAGCCGGCACCACCCAGACGCCTTGCCCTGCCGGCACCACCTAGACGCCTTGCCCTGCCGGCCCCAGCCCAGCGCCTTGCCCTCCGCCTCCCCTCTGGTCTTCAGCCTCGCCGGCTCCCCTCTGGTCTTCAGCCCCGCCGGCTCCCCTCTGGTCTCCAGTCCAGCCGGCTTTAGTTAAGTCGCCTCTAGACCAGCCGGTTCCCCACAGGCCTTCATCCCAGCCGGCTCCCCACAGGCCTTCATCCCAGCCAGCTCCCTACAGGCCTCCTGGCTTGCTGTTTTAGGTGATCCTCCTTGGGTTGTCCCTCCTGCTCCACCTTGGAGCATGCCTCTGCCACCCTGGACTGATCCTCCGGCTCCACCCTGGTTCCCTGCCGGGGTCCCTGACCCATTGGACCTGCCCTGGACTGCCCCTCCGGTCCCACCCTGGACTGATCCTCCCTTGTCTTGCCCTCCCATCCCTCCCTTGTTTGTCGTTTTTTGGGTCTGGTTTGTCTTCCCTCCCTCCCCCCCTTCATGTCGTCTTGCCTGTTCACCTCCCTGTCTTGTGTCTGTTGATGTTGTCTTGTGGTGTTTCTTGTCTGTCTTGTACCTTGTTGGATGTTCCCTTTAGGGACGCCAGGTGGCGTCCCTTTTGGGGGGGGGCTAGTGTCAGGGTTCTGCCACTTTGGTCTTGTAAATTCTTGTTTTGGTGGCAGAGCTCTGTCACTACTCATGTCTGGTCCTGTTTCTGTCTCTGTGTGCGCGCGCGCCGTCGTGGGTGTACGCAGAGTGTGCGCGCTGCCGCTTGATGTGGCTGCGCACGCTCTGCGTCCCTCAGATGCGCGCGCTCTTGTACTAGTGTTTGTGTTTGTTCTGTCAGTATCGCGCTGCTTTATTCTCGGCGCCTCCGTCTAGTTGGTTTCAGTTTTGGTTGGCGCTGAGATGAAGCATGCGCGTTGCTTATGTGTGAGCGCACGGTAAGGTGTTTATCTATCGTGTGCTCGTGTCTTGCGTCTTTTGTCAAAGCACGTGGCTCGATGTTTACATTGTGGTCACTTGCTTTTGTCGTGTGCTTCAGTGTTGTGCTCGTCTTGTCATGAACATGCGGTTAATGAGTTCTCTCATTGGCTGCATGTTCTTGTACTGTTTTTTGTGAGCGCATGGCTTGTGTCGTCTCTCTGTGTCATGCGCTCTCCCGTCTATTGTCTAGTCCCACCCTTCTTGTTAACCCATTAGTTAATTATGTTCATCTGTTTTTGTGTTAATTTCCTATAGTTTATAAACCCCTTATGTCTGCTGTCCTGTGCGAGTTTGTCATCACATGTTGTCTATCTTTACCTGTCCTGCTGTGTCCAGCCTTGCCCTGTCAAGTTTGTTTGTTTATTTGTTTTACTAGTGTTTTCCCCCTCGGGGTTGTTTATTTCGCATTTTATTTTATTTTTATTATTTAATAAAATCCTATCTACTCTGCACTTGGGTCCTCGCTCCTTTTTCCCTTTACCGGAACGTGACATTCACATCTTCAGTTGAACTTCTAAATAGCAAAGGCTGTTGCTTATTCAAAAACATGTCACTTTATAACTAGTATCTTAAAGAATATTCTGTTGCACGATGCAGAGTATTGCTCATTCTGGAAATGTATCCCTATTTACATTTCTGAAGATCACAAATTTTGTAGTCAGAGCTATGTATGGCTGCATTTCATCTTAAAACGAATGCTAAGAGGAGGTATGATGCAGTTTCTTTTCTCGCTTACCAGCTGACCGCTTACCTCCATGTGGACAGCTTTTCCACTGGTAACAGTTTGCCCGGTAGCTCGACACGTACGTCAGCAGACTTGAGATGCAAAGTGGAGTTGACAATGACAACATGGTTCGAGTCTAGTGAACGATTTCAGAAAGTAAGGAAGACAAAACCAAAAAATGAACAAGTAAATAACAGGGTGAGAATGTAAAAAAGGTAAAAAAAAAATATCTGGCTGCTGTAAAGAGCTTTTCTTTTTCTGGGTTGGCTTTTGAAAATATGCAGTTGGGTTTAGGGAAGTGTGTGGGCAGGTTAATCGGTGCTTTTTAAAACACTATTGGTTAAGTTTATGGAAGGGGAGGGTGGGGGATCAGTCGGTTGGACAGTCAGTTAGTTATTCTGTCAACAACAGCCTCTGGTGGATTTACACGAGAACAGCAAGCATGAATGCCACTCGTGAGAGAATTTTGACATCTGAAAAAGAGTACGCAGCGGCCTCTGGCAGATTTGCAAAACAAAAACTGCAAAAAAACGTAGCTCATGGGATGTATTTGATGATCTCCAGAAATATATATAGGGGTACGTAATCATAATGAGCCTGGGTTGGTAATGTCTTAGGGATGGCAAAACATAGACTATTGCTCACAGATCAAGATTATAAAGCTGAATGGCACAAAACAACATAAATCTTGTTCTCATGTATTTATCTGCTGCATCCAAATATTGCCTAACTTTAACCCCTATAGACTATCTACAGGGAGGAGATACAGCATCTGGCCACTTGGTGCAGAGACAATTATAGTCTTCTTAACACCACTAAGACCAAGGAGCTTATTGTGGTCTTCAGAAAGGGAAAGAGAGGCTCTCATTATCCCATTCAGATCAGCAGGTAGCCCATACCTGCCAACACTGCCAACTTTTTTTCCTGGGAGACTCCCATATTTCAGACCCATCTTGCACTTGCTGCTATTGCAGTCCTGATTAGAAACTGAAATTTGTTGTCTTGTACTTTGTTGCCTTGTACTTTCATTCATTCATTTTCCTTTGACTTAGTCCCTTATACATGTGTAATTACAATAAAGTTCAATGTAATCTAATTGAATCCAAAAAGCAAACAATACTAAAATGCTACAGTTTCAATACAACAACACAAAATATTGATTGATCTGTTCTATAATGATTTGTTTCACAGTAGTTTAAAATATTCGCTGAGGAAATTGTTTGCTCCCTTAAAAACTAAAGAAATGATTTTTAACACCACTGCTCCAATGCTGAGATCATATCATTTTTATTAAGCATTACTATGTATTATACATACATATATGAGAATAGATGTCAATTGTCTTAGCTGTTTTTGTATTAGTCTGATATTCTTATTCTACAACTTCTATTAAGATGGCTAAGACTACAAGAAACAGTATTTGTGTGTGTGTGTGTGTGTGTGTGTGTGTGTGTGTGTGTGTGTGTGTGTGTGTATTCTTCGGGAGGTTAGGGGACAGCTCTAAATAGCCTACTGGCTGTATGAAATTTGTATGCTTGACGCCCAAATTTGACCTCAGCAATTCATATGTTTCACCTTTAAAAATTATTAAGGACATAAATAGTTATTCCAACTTAATTACCTAATGTTCAAAAAATAAAGCCACAGCCATCTGCTTTTAAAATAAACAGGGCATGTCTTCAGTTACTTCATATCAAATTGCTAGTACATATCTAATTGATTGGTAGTAGGTATTATATTATATTATATTATATATATATATATATATATATATATATATATATATATATATAAAATATTATATAATTATAACAAAATATCCATCATATCTGATTGAATCATCTTCTCTTCTTTAACATAGTTTATGTTTTACACTTTTGTCTGATGCTGTTTATTTCTGTTGCTCCACCTTTCCATAAGCAGCTACAGTATCCACTAAGGTCCAAGTTTATGTGGTTTTGCATTTTATTTAACAGATGTAATAAGTGGTAGAGGACTAAAGTTGTGTGCTGAAGAATTTGGTCCAATAACAACATTCTATCAGACCCTATAACAGCATCTATGGGCTCACCAGCAGAGGGTGTGTTCTTTCTCTTGCATTACCTCCTATAAACAAATGAGGATCACACCATTATTTTAAGTTTGTTGGTTGGTGAGGAGAGAGAACATGGTCCTGTTGTTGACAACATTTTACAAAAAAGTGTCAAGTGGCTGGTCTATGTCTTAACAGAAAAAAGGAGATGTGCACTGTCTAAGGTTTTAATTACATGCAGAAAAGTATTAGGGGTGAAAGTGCTGGGTTTATCTAATTTGTATGAAATTCAGGTGTTATAGAAAGCTCATTAGATTACATCTGACATATCCCATCCTCTTTTTGATTCATTTCAAAACCTTCCCTCAGGATCTTGGTATAGGGTCCCTTTGGCTAGGACAAACAGATTAAAATGTTCATTTTTTATTTGATGTTCATTTTCTTTTCAACCCTTTAACTAAATAGAGTTCATAAGAGTAAACTAATGAAATCATGAGTATAACTTTCCAATTACTTAATTGTAAATTTATGATAATAATAATAATAATAATAATAATAATAATTATTATTATTATTATTATTATTATTATTATTATTATTATTAGTTGCTGTTGTAGTAGTAGTAGTAGTAGTAGTAGTAGTAGTAGTAGTAGTAGTATGCATAGTAGTGTGAGTGGGATAAATATATGTATAATCAGTAAGGAATTGGTTATTTTTTTTATAAACTGATCATAGTTCACAAGTAAGTCAATACTTTCCTTTAGTAATTATCAAATGCCAAATAAGGAACTACATTATCATACATAAGCTATTACTTCATGCTTTATGATGGACTACTTCCTACATAGTTACATATACCCCTAAATACATTTCTGGAGAGAGCACAATACGTCCCAGGAGATTGCAGTTTTTGTTGTTCGCAAATCCACCAGAGGCTGCTGTGTATGCTCTCATGATCTCGGATCTCAAAATTCTCTCACAAGTGCCATTCGCGCCTACTTTCTCAAATAAATCTAACAGAGGCCGCTGTTAACTAATTGACTTACTGAGTGACGAACCAACTGATCCCTCCACCTTCCCCCTTCCCTAAAGCCACCTAATGGTGTTTTAAAAAGGACTGATTGACGCACCCACCCCCTTCCCTAAACTTAACTGCAGTGTTTTAAAAAGCAATACAGAAAAAGAAAAGCCCCCTGATTTTTACCACGTTTTCAGATTTTACCACATTCTCATTCAGTTATTTACTTGTTTGATTTATTTTTAGCTTTTGTTTTTGTCTTACCTGCTTTCTGGAAACACTCTTCGCTGGACTTAAACCCCGTTGTCGTGGTCAACTTTGCTCTGCATCTCAAATGTCGAGCTACTGGACAAACTGGTAACAGCAGAAAAGCCATCCATACGGAGGTAAGTGGTATGCTGGTAAGCAAGAAAAGGAACGGCGTCATACCGTCCTGTACCATTTGCTTTAAAGAAGAAATGCTGCCATACGTAGCTCTGGCTTCATAATTTGCGATCTCCAGAAATGTATGTAGGGCTATGTTTTCAGAAAGAGCCTATGTTGCTAAAGTGTTACTGAGTTGTAGTACACTGATAAGCTACGCAAAACAACGTGTTCAAATTCGATTTAACTGGTTGATTATGACATCGGGATAATCAGTCTGTAATACTGACAGCTGTTTGTGTCACTTCTTAATGAACTACTGTATGTCTGTAGTCAATACTACATGTGTAATTTCAATCCTTACCTCAAAACTACAGTCGAGTTTAAATTCTTCTTTGAGATTGTTCTGCAGTCACATGATTCTTAGTCATGCTGAATCAATGAAAGCATTTAAATCCTCTATTTATTCAGCAACTGCTATTTTCCACTGGATATTTCCTGGGTTTCTTTGTGTGTATTTGGACAGGTTTGTGGGTTTCTACGAGAGCACCTTCTGGCCTACCCTCTGGAGTATTTGACCTTCACAAACATATATAACAGTTCTGACTTAATCTGATTGTCTGAAAGCTGTATGATATTCTACAAGTATTAGCCCTAATCCAGCATCTTCACAGAGTGCCAATTAGAGGACTAAACTCGTTATAGTTTAACAAACATTGTGGCCATTGTACCTTATAATGGGTAAATTGGTCACAATCATAACATTTGCTCCAAAGAAAACAGATTTTATGGCAATGTTAAGTTTACAGCTTTAAATATAATAGATGTGAAAACTTGCCCATTGTTCTTTTGACTGATTTGCTTAGTAAGGGCCTACTCACACTATGCTATTTGACCCGTGCCCAGGCCCGTTTCCCGGATCATTTGAGAAGTGTGAGTGCTCTGAATCAGGCACGGTTCGCTTGGCCGGGCCTGGCCCTGTTGGAAGAGGTGGGCCAGAGCACAGTTCATTTGGTCTTTGGTGCGGTCAGCTTGTTTGTGAGTGCAAAACATGCCTAAGCCTGAAACTGAAAGTGAGACGTGAATTTTAAGAGACTGTTTTATATGGATTAATTAATCATTCCTCTTGTTCAATGAATGCAAACTGTTGTAGTTTATTAAAGTTGCAAACCCCTCAATGCACCAGAGCTGCAGCTTTAGCAAACCTCATAATTCCTGCAGCACGAGGACTTCATGATTGTTTAAGAGCGTCAAAAGTGGCTGATCTGTTCAGTGAAATATTTGACTGCGTGTCACTGCATCCCAAATTACATAAACGATATAACTAAAGAAATCTCTGCTGTACTGAGTGAGAGCGATTACTGAACAGTGCATCATCGATGACGTAAGCATGCCCAGGCCCGAAAGTAATGTGAGTGCGGGCCATTGGGGGAGATGGGAGGGGGGACAAGCGTGCTTTGGCCAGGTTAAGACAACTGTATATAGTGTGAGTACGCCCTACGTTAATATTGTTTGCTAAAGTTATTGTTCAATAAATTACATTAAATAAGTATTTAATAAATTAATTTGTATTGCAAAACACTGTATATAATAATGACTGGTAGTTCACATTACATTGTTCTGCCATCAGACTGCGACAGAGACTGTATTGTAATCAGTATGAAAGGCTTTGAGGAAATGTGGGAACTTGCCAAAGGAGACAACAATTTCCTCAGCAGACACTTCAAACTACAGCTAAGCCGGTAAAAATGAAGGTAAATCACACTTGATCTCTGAGTAAAACTCTCTTTTTTTTCTTGTATATTGTATTGAATAGTTATAGTTATACTATGTAGTAGTTTTTTGTTTTGGTTTTAGCTTTTATGGGATTTAGTGTTTCCAGATGTGGCAGTAAGAGCAAAACAGACATAATTCTGTTGATTTATTGATTTTTTTTATGGTCTTCAGTGTTATAGTCCTGACCTTTGAGCAAAATCCTCTGTTTTGTCATCACTGAGACTTGAATTAGCATCACCTTTTACCTAGCTGTTACAGTCAACATTCAATTTGAATCTGTGTGCAGAATAAATCAGTTCCTCACACTAAAGGGTTTTTAAAACACTCCATTGTTTTTTATTTTTGTTTACACATTTATGCTGTCAAAGTGTTGAATAAATGGAATATCACACTTGTATCAATGAAATATTGCTGTATATCAGCACTGTTGTGGCCTCATGCCAATGTGCAAATCACAGAAATGATGGAGAGCCATATACATGTATGATATTGCTCACACTGTCACACGCACACAAACATTTGCTATATATATATATATAACTTACTATAGTGAGGGTCCAGATATCCAGAACGAGGGTCCATGGCAAACAGTGTTCCACGATAGGGCAGGGTGTGGTCTGCCAAGCGGTGCAAAGAGCTCTGAAGTTCTTTCTTCACCAGTGGAGGACGTTCGTCTGTAGAGGTGGATGGCTCTTCACTGACTTTTCCTGATGTGTTCACAACATCAGTCTGCGCACTAATGGTGTTTCGCCTCTCGAGGTGATATGGTGAACCTGAACTGTCATCCTCTAAAAAAGACAGAAAATAAATAAAATGAACATTAATGATATTCTGTTCACTAGGTTTTTTTTTTAAATACTTACACGTATAATTAATTATGTTGGTACTTGTTGAAATACAGATTGCAACGAGAAGTCTACTTAAGCACCATGGTTGAATGTGCTTCTATGTGTGCTAACACAAATTCATGCAAAGAAACAGACAAATAAATAAATTGACAAACTATCATAATGACGTTTGTGTGCAGTCTAGGTATAGCCTAAATAAGTTGCATGCAACTGAATGTTTTTCAGCATTTACTCAGAATTTTTATTTCTTTTGTTATTTTTCACTACCTTTTAAAATATTACTACACGTTAGAAAAATTAGCTCTGATTGAAAAAAAAAAAAGATTAAAATAATAATAATAAAAAGATGATGCTTTAAATGCATTTTTTCCTACAAATTCCAGTGATTTATTTTCTCAGAATTTTGTACATACATCATTCCTCCTTGGGGTTAAATATGACCCATCTTCCCTACCCACTTAAAATAAAGCAGCTACATGTATTTTCAATCGTCAAATCTGTTTTAGACAGAAACTAAGAATAGATCAGGTTTTGAGTAGCTTGTTGGTCAGATGGAACAAAAGTATGTGGGGAAAAGCATTGTTGGAAGTTTGCTATGCTAAGAACTCAGACAGCCATATCAAAACCAGCCTTGTAGCAAATACTGCAATAGAAAAATTCAAGGCAATGTCCAATTAAATCTACTGTAAAGACAAACAAACACAAATACAGAGACACAGACAATGAAAACACGCCTTGTCATGCTAAGTCTTCAGGTAGTGCAAGGAGACAGTGTAAAAGTTAAAATGTGCTATAGTGTAGCTTTGACATTTTTTATGCATGGCAAAGCCTTCAGAGCTTTGCCTCTTTCAGGAATATGTGTAAATTCACAGCATCAAACAAGAGCAATTGAGTGTCTGTGCTTGCCACAGTCTGTGAAATTAAACACACCAACATTCAGCATCACAGCAGCAGTCAAGGATTTCCCACAAGCTTGGTCTCTCTCTCTCTCTCTCTCTCTCTCTCTCTGTCTTCAAAGACAGACTGTCCCATAGAGAGGGCAGCTGAGTCTTTTCGCTGCATTCCAAACTGCCCATTAAATGGCCTCATGGGTAGTATCAACGCCCACAAGCTATCTGTCTTCTCTCTCTTTTTCTTTGCCTCTCTACTGCACACACAGAAAGAGATGTACTTTTCCTATTTCTCTGTCTGTAAGTTATCTGTCCAGGCAGACGAAGCTGGACTTGTATCCCAGAGGGACTGAGTCGCCAGAGGTTTAAAATAGGGCAAAGAAAAGCAAGTTTACATGGCTTTCAGGATTTGCAGGGTGCTTATTTTTTCAGAGACATTCAAATGACCTATGACTTAATCTCATTTGAGTCATGACCTCTCAATCTAGTACAGAGGTGGGCATAATCTTGAAAAATTAAGAATTTTGATACAGCCCTGATAAAAACTCACCAGCTCCTAGTGTTCTGGTAACACACAGACCTTGATTACATTTTTTAGGTGTGCATGATTAGGGTTGGAACAAAACTCTAGACTGTTTCTCTTTTCCAAGAATGCAGAGATCAGGCTTGGGTTCTAGTTGAGACCGTTCTTGTCAAGTTTCCTCAGAAGAACAAACAGCGAGAACAGAGAATGCATCCTGTGAGAAATGAGATGCTGCAGTCTTACTGATGGTCACATGACCTTCATGTGTTTTTAACAGATTTTTTAAAACATTACAGCATTTATACAACGGTCCTTTTTAATATACATGTTTATATATAAAACATGCACAAAAGCCTTACAAATATATTGTAAGTTATGTGAACTTCAATAATAAACAGGTATAAAATGCTGCACTTCCCATCTACTTTATTCTGCTGCAATGACTTCTGGAATTTCTAGAGCGAGCTCTGCACTCGATTGTGCAATGATGCATCTTTGATAAAAAGAATACATCTGGGTCCTTTCAAGTGTCGTCCATTCTTGTGGTTTTAAGTTTTAGAACTGAACTTTGGCAGTTGATGATGATGATTCACAAGAACACAAGGATGCGAGAACTTTTAGAATGTGTTGAGAAAAAGCTCTAGTGCCCCTATGCCCTCAAATAGTAAATTATCTGTGGGTGCAGCCATTTTTAGTGGTGTCTGAAACCATAGTGGACTCAACCAATTCCACAATTCACAGCAATATCGAGTCTACAACGCATGTACACTCAACACTTAGTAAATCCCTTTAAGGCACAGAAAGAGTTTGCGAGCAAATTCATTTCTGCATATGACCACAAGACAGCATCTAAAGCAACATCATTTTATTATAAGTTTCAAGATAAAATATTATTTCATTAAAGTAACGTTTATATACATGACATAAATCATGTCTTGCGTTCCTTACAATGTAAAACCCAAAAAGTTAAGGTAACTCAAACCATTTAAGGAAACATATTGCAACAAACAATTTAAGTTCAATAACTAATTCTAGTGACTACTGTGAACTCATTGAGCTAACAAAGCAAGTAATTTAAAATAAAGTTATGAGGTATTTAATTAACCCAATACCTTCTAATCTCTATTCAAATGAGTAGAACTATCTTTTAGTAAATTTTAAGTTAACTACACTCATTTCATTTGATAAAGTTGACTGTTGGGTTTAACAGTGTACTAATAGACAGCATGCTAACCCCTACAGTGCATTGAGT